>NC_051161.1:80823211-81123211 GCF_013339745.2 Dermacentor silvarum
CATGTAATACGTAGATATATGAAATGAGATTTCAAACGTTAAGAGGAGCTTTAGCTCGCCCGCACTGCGATACCGCCTTTCAAATACATGCCAAGCGGAGCGACGCTTTCTGAGATAGCCACAGTGCCAATTTCAATGACAGTGTTGCATTTCAGAGAAAACGTTAAATCATACGCCGCTACAAGCGAAGTTTTTTATTAAGGACCTGAAAGATTATAAAGAATTTTCAAAAATGGTAAAAGAAAATATGCCCAAAGTTTACTCTTCGACTCCCCACCAATAACAGCTCTCGTAGTTCTGTAACTGCATCTGCTAAGCATCCAAAGCGAACAAATTTCATATATCAATTTATTTTACGTGATTTGTTACATTGTTCACAAGTGATTTGCAAAAGTCCTATTCGCATGTATACTCTTGATACCCATGTATAATACATGAATTTTCTTCGATTCAGATGTACTAATAGAATGTAATTGACAGAAGTGGATATCGTTTTTTAATTGCTGAGTTAGAAAGTTGTAACTTTACAGTTTCGCTTCCTAAAGATTTTGCGATTTTCTACAATTTTTATTAAAAATTACAGCATAAATAAATTACCTATTTACAATCACCAGATTTCAACTTGTTTTTTTAAAACTCTCCAAACTTCATCAAATGTCATATATTTTGCCAAAAAAAAAAACATTTCCCAATTTATGTATTAGAAGGACACTGAGTTAAAGCTTCCTCTTAACATGCAAAACAAGGAATACGACGCTGTGCAATACTACAGCCCAGACAACCAGGGACTTCTTTTTTGGAACAAGCCCTACAGTCTGTGCAATTGGACTCTGGTTCCTTGTTTGTCGTCGGTTTGTGACCTCAGAGGCCAAATTCGATCGAAAATATAGGGGCTGTATAACAAATGGTTCTTGCAAGTTGAATAGGCAGGGCCTTCAGTGTATAGGTGGGCAACAAATGTACATTCCCAACTCATACAAAATACAAGCATGATTTCAATTACATTAGTCCCCAGCTGCTGCGTGGTCCTTGAAGAGGAAAAACCAGATGATTAGAACATAAATCAACCAGAAAAGTAGAAACCACAGAAACAAGTGGCCTTCTCGTTTGAAATTTCCATCAAATTAGGAGGTATGATCACTTTTTTGACCGCTGTCTGTTCCTTAGGTTTGCTTTGTGTTCATCTGCCAAGTTATTAGAGTATGCTCTGAAAGGCTGCAAATGATGAAATGTCGTATTATTTAGTTGCACAAGGTCTCTGCTAGGGAGTTATCGATCCTTAATTGCAAAGTCAATATTGCTTCCAGCCAAATATTCTCTGCCTTTTTGGTGAGGTGAAGCACTAGGTCGATTAGAATGGCTTTAATCAATCTGGCCAGCGCATTCTACGAACGGGGGTCGTTAGGTCGTCAGTGAAATGCTGAATTTTGTGATGTGCATCTGTGTCCACACACAAATGAGGCAGCATTAGGCAGAAAGTGTCTCTTCCGTAGAGATGTCGTTTCATTTACCCCCGTCTAAAAACCTTAAAGAAAAGAAAACCATTGCAACAACCTCATACAACATACAATGCGAAAATCAAACGTCCCGCCTCTTGAAGTTCCAGACATTATTTTTGCTATTGCGTAGCCACGCTTTACTCATTGTGCTTTTTTTTTTGCGGTACGTTGTTCACCAAATTCTGTTATCATGTTTCACTCGACGCAGAGTAGTTTTCTGTATCCAAAATTTTGGGAACGCTGTAGCTAGCATAAAGTTTCCTACAATAGATACTGAGTCAACTCTGGCGCAGAGGTCCTCCGGCACTACGGGAATGATGTTATAGTAGATGGATTTGTCTGACGTTCGTGCTTGTGGCTTCAGACGTTCTTGTGGCTGCGTTTATTACGCTTTATCTGCCCCCATTGGTCCAAGTTAAAGGAGTATATATTTTCGTTTTCAATGCAGAAGGCAATAAGGCTCTGCGAACAAGCATAACAATGCTAACTGCGGCGATACCGCTTGTTTTTGCATCCGTGGCGAAATGGTTTCAATATCGAGCTTCTGTGCCCAGAGGTCATTTGTTCGAATCCGTGAGGCGAACATTTATTAATGTGCATTTATTTATTATTTATTACTTGTAACGTAGTGCTTTGAAAACTGTGAATTCGCAAAGTCACCGAGCCATTTAAAGCCACAAGGACGACGTCTAGGCAAATCCACACGCTAACCATCCCCGAGATGGCGGAGCTGCCTTTCTTGCAGCTTTCATAGACATTAGCGCAACAGTTTCCTCCTATAGTAAATTATTGTATGAAACTCGATGCTTGCCGGTAGACTTGTCCCGTCCTAGATCCCGGCGAGTTGGCAACGTGATCTTCGGGTACATTGCATGATTTGGCGGGCAAAACGCTGCACACCTGTTGGCGTGAGCTGACAGCGTCGTGCATCGCGGGTGTTTCTTGACATTTTGTGTGCGTTGTGCTCTTCCGCCGAGACCGTTCGACATGTCGGCTAGTTGTTGAGCTTTTGTTTGCGAAAAGTCTACGACAAAAGGCAGTAAGATTTACTTTTTTTGTTTGTCAGGAGAGAAGAAGCGGCAACAAATGTGGGGCCGGAATCACGCCGCGACAAATGGTCCACAAGATGCCGACAAAATCTTAGGAGTTCACTAGCGCTTTTCTCGAAAGTACAAACTAAATGGCTGCTACCTTGGCATTGTTCTGCTGCTTTCATCGTTGAATTATGTTAATTTAGAGCACATACGCAGCAGGCAACCGCCGAGACAAGTGCGGCCGCATTCGTGTTTTCGTGGTGAAAACAGCACATGAAACATAGGCAGTTCTCCACATTACGTAGGGTAGCAGATTAAACTACGTGAGCGGCGGTCTGCTACTGTACCGAACAGGCAGTTTAACCTCATGTCGCATTGATTGATGTCCCTGTCCCACGGGCACTTTCGATCGCGGCCGACCCGTATCCGGTCAGGTGCTGCTACAGGGAAATTTCAGATCGCGATTTCGCTCGATCCGGATTCATTCAGGCATGATCCATCCTCATGATCACAATCGTAGATGTCAATTATCTGCACCATCAATGGTCAGCGAGCGCAACTAAATGTCCGCACGTGTCCCTCCATGACAAGGCCGTACGCCTTAAGCGAGTGGTAGAAATTCATTGCTCCCGTAGTGTATGGTCCAGCCGAGTTACCCAGGTCATCATATATGTCGCTGAATTACATGTTCGGCCAGCACATTGGATGGTTTTTCCCGCTGCCTATGAGGAAAGGATGCGGCTGCTGCTAGCTGCAGGCGAAGAGCTTCTCAGCGTACCTGTGCCGAGCAGCTTCTGGCCGCGAACCTATGTACTCGGACAAATCCATCGCAGCAGATGCCATCGTAGCCATAGCGCAAGGGAAATGTTTTGCGCGACAGATGTTTACGCAGGTGTTGTAATTCACGTTGCGCATGGCCCGTGTCGTCACGCTGTTTTTGAAACGGAGAGGTCTACTCGGTAGGCAGACACGCTTTTCCGAGCGTTTACACGCACGACGCGTAAACTGTTGTGCAATGTCAAATTCATTTTGAGCTCCAGCGATTGCACTATAATGTGAGGTGGCGCTTATCATACACAGGACCGACTAAATCCGCGTGTTTTCAATTTGACGACCACGGGTCATGCCCGCTGCTATCGTTGTCAATTTATATTTGCTTGATTTCCGCGCAGGAGTTCACAGAATGAAATTAATCATTGACTAGTTCTAATTTCTTTCAAGTGGCCTTTTTTTCTAATGTGTATTATCACCATAGTACAGATCTGCAAGATAAGCGTTCCGCTGAAACGTACAGATTGCTACTTGGAAATGCCAATTTACCACAAAGGAGCCAGCCGGATTTTGCTTCTTTGGACGGTAACGACGGTGCTGGTTGCGTCGATCATTCACACCATTCATGGGTGTCGCCACATGGGTGTCATGGAGGAACACAGTCAGCGTTCGTCCTTTGTTCTTCCCTCTGTCCGTCTTTTTAGCGCTGTTTTTCTACACCATGAATGCATACGAACGAGCTCGCCTTCAGACCCATTAAAATTCATTGAAACCACAGTGAGCGCTTTGATTTTGTATATGATATGGTGGTGTTTTGACATGGACTTTAAAGTTTCTCCAGTTAGCTCTATAGGGTCGCGGGGTTGTTATTATCACATGCTTCTCATCTTCTTTTTTAACAGCGGAGCTGTTTAAGGTCGAGGTTGATTCATGCGGAGTGATGGTGTTCGCAGTATGGTGTAGAGCTCTGCACGGGCCGATTTTTTCAGCCCGGTCCGGGCCCGTTTTTACGTTGGGCGGCCCGCCCGAGCCCGATCAAAACTTTTTGGGTGAGACCCGGGCCCGGCCCGGGCCCGGAAATAATCTACGTTACCCGCCCGGCCCGGCCCGCCACCCCCTTACCTTAGGCCCGAGCCCGGCCCGAGCCCGGCTCGAAACCGGCCCGAACCCGGCCCGAGACCGAAAAATACATGTTTTTCAGAGTTGAGACGCCCGAGAATACCTCGCTGCACGTTACATGCACACCACCAGAAAGCCCGAGCCCGGCCCGGGCCCGCGTCAAAAAAACCTGAGCCCGGCCCGGGCCCGGGTCAAAAAGCACACGCCGTGCCCGAGCCCGGCCCGAGCCCGTGAACAAACTGCTCTACCCGGCCCGGCCCGGCCCACGGGTCGGGCCGGGCCCGGGCTTTTGGGTAAGCCCGAGCCCGTGCAGTGCTCTAGTATGGTGTTCGCAGGAGAGAGTATAAAATGAGGAGAGTAGGTGCAAAGAGAGAAATGATAGAAACAGACAGAGAGCGTGAGAAATAAATAAATAAAACAAATTTTCTTGGCGAGGCGGGATTCGAACCCAGGTGCCCACGTTCCGATGGTGAGGGTCATAGCCACTAGGCTATACACACTTTTTCCCCCTTTAGACTAGGCTATACACCCACGCTTGCAGGACATGCATTTACGGGAACCATATGATTACGTTGTACCGACGATTGAAAGACAACTTGCTATGGGCAAGAGAAAGAGAAAATGAGAGCGAGAGAGAAAGAAAGAGGAACTCACATAGAGAGAAAGAGACAGAAAAAGAAGGAGAGAGAGCCGCGATTTGAACCCGGGTATACTCACGGTCCGAAGGCGAGCGTCATACCCACTACGCTATACACCCACGCTTGCACAGCTCCACTGTTTTATCAGGTTTCACAAGCGTGGAACTGGCTTATTTTTTATTTTTTATGTTGTAGACGCTTTGTAAACAGTTGCACTGCGCTTCGATTTCAACAGAAGGGCGGCTGTGTCCTCGGGTGCAGAGACCATCGGGCCGCCTTCTGCTGCTTCCCTGTATGTATAACGCTCGTCTCTGAGTATTGCACCGAGTGCGTTATAGGCGTTACAGCGACAACCAGGCACGATAAATGTTCGCAAACTTTCGCAAGGATACATCTGTTCGTATCACAACCAAGGCTGTTGCAAGCTACTGAACATTGATTTGCGTGTCAATAACAACTACCTCACGTTCATTAGAGCGTCTGCTTCAAAATGAACTCTTAAAACTCTTAGCGAATACACGTATTCGACTTATTCATGCCCCGAGGTTATCGAGCTTGATTATATTTGCTGTTCGAGTGACCAAAAAGAAAATGCGGGTTCTTTACGGGCAAAAACCACGTTCTGAATTTGAAGTATACGCGGTAGTGCCGGATTCTGAAATAACTTTGACCACCTGTGTTTGTTTAAAGGCCATCTTTGTCGAAGTACAAGTTGGAATCAGCTAGCGCAAGACCGGTTTAATTGGAGTCCTGCAGTGGACATAAATATTGGGTGATAATGATGATGGTGATGTCCAAGTACAGGAGCCTTTTTATGCATTTCGCCGCCGTCGAAAAGCGGGCGCTGCAGCCGCAATTGAACCCGCGGCTTTGAAATAAACACCGCAACGCCATAACCCCTCCGCTGCCGAGGCGAGTCTGACAACAACCGAGGTCAATTAAAGAAGCTGTAGTTGAGCGATCCGGATTAACTTTAGCCACCTGAAGTTTTATTGCGATAGCAATTATATGGACACTCAAAAGCAGATTTCTGCCGTCGGCGTCGCCGTCGCCGTGAGGTTCCGTATGACGTCAATGGAGATGAAATCGTCGCCGCGCGCCGAACGCTGTATGTGCGAGTGAAAGGGCGCGAGGGGCGCGCGCTTTTACGGGGAGTGAACGCACGGCGGAGAACAAACGCACGTTCTGCGCCGTGCTCGCTTAAGGGCTGCAGAAGTAGGCGTCTCTTTCCTCCTTTACAATCACCATATATGTAGAGAAAACGCGCCTTCTTCCGACGCGCGAGAAGCCGTGGGGAGGGGGGGAGGGGGAGGGAAGGGAGGCGACGTTTAGCTGCGGCACCAAGTGCCTATCTATATCAGAGGCTCCGGCAACAGTCACGAACACCGCACGCCTTTTGAGCGAACGCGGGCAAAATGCCGACGGCGTCGACAACAGTTCTGCGTGTTGCCGGTGCTGCTGCATGCCCAAGTTTATACAGCTGACAAAGCTAATATCATTACTCCGTATAGCTCTCTACAAATTTGCTATCGCAATTGATGCTTCGCCTTTCAGGTGAAACTGCGACAACTTTTTTTATCATGCAGAATAAGTTTGGGGCGCAAATATTTCTGTATTCCACCATGCAGCAGTTGCGATTTTGCTCCGGGAGAAATATTACTTTGTAAGCGTCAAAAGATTAGTTAAAAAGCTTACCTTGTAAGCATGGTAAACTGTATAATGGGACTTTCACCGCGTCGAATCTTCTGTGCACTGTATTGGCAGTTTCGAGTTGATCTGAGTGCGCCGCATCAGGTTAATTAAGCAGCCCGCAACGGTAGAAATGCTTTACGAGGCAGTATAAAAAAGAAGACTAGGTAGTCCTTCGTGCCCCAATATTCATCTTGGCGTCGACACGGTAGCAGCCGCACGCTTTTGAACCGAGGTATATCGCCATCTCGTATTTAGTTTACAAAAGTCCTTCGTTGGGTAACTATGTGCTCTTGGCATTTTATTTTAAAGCTTGCGTCTTCAATGAGTTCAAGCGCCAGAAACACGTCCGCTTTTTCACACCGTTTATGGTTCTTCGGTGTGAAATATTCCAATATTGATGACAGTACAGAAATACAGAAATATGGTGTTTCATGTTACCGTAACTAAAACCGAACCCATTGTCGCTGAAGCTCCTCTGCACAGTCTAGCATAACGATTTTAAGTCTTTTCCGTTGTTCTGATAGAATTTATTTCTCAAGATAATTGATAGAGTATACCACGTCCATTTCCTCCAAAGTAACAGAATTTCTAAGCACAGTTCTTATCGTTGAACTTGATCTCTCGAAGAGGCGAACACTACTGGCACAATAGATCGAAATACATCTTTAATTATCAACAACATTTCGCTGCTTAATTTTTAGCTAACTACTTCACGCACAAATTGCAATTTGCGAATTATAGCCAGCGGGTTTGTAAGAAGAAATTCTTGGAATAAAAATGTGGAATGAATTCTGAGGATGACACCATTGTCAAGATACTCGTATGTTTTGTCAAACTTGCCGTATTATTGCCCCGTTCTACCGCTTACATTTTTACCATGTCCTTGCTTTATACATTGAAGCAGAAAATTATCTGGAGCCTTAGTGTATTTCGGCACATATTACGACAATGAATATCTCTAAACTGGGGTCAGGATCAAATTTGGTATAAGGCTTGCAAATCTGAATAGGGCTTGCGAATTCACTATAGCACTACAATTTCTAAATTGCAGTATGCACCATACTATAATTAGTGAAACACTAAGTTGCTAAAATTTAGGAATTTGTACTCTTATATTTCTCTAACAAGTAATGTCCGCTTCTTCGAGCAGCGTAGTTCAAGCGCAATTGAGCTATCAGCCAGAGGTGATTATTGAAATTAGGTACAGTCTAAAGAAAACGTCAAATGAGACACCCATTATACGTTTATACGTGGCGAACTAAAGTATTATCTTCTTGTTTTTTTTTTATTGGAGCAACCAAAGAATCTCTACCTATATACGCCCGTCAATCTTGATTGGCCGAACAAAGAAATGAACTCGGAAAACAAACAGGCAAATTATCACGTGGCCACTGAAAAAAAATGAACAGACTCGGCAAAAACATTTAAAAAATGAAAATGCCAAGCAACTAGAAATAAAACATCAAGAAAAGATGCAACTGTGACAATAACAAAATCCTCAAGTAAACTAGTCGGTGAAAATTTAAAATGGTTGTTGACGCGTTTTTTTTTTTTGTTTTTTTTCTATACGCTCTACCAATCTTCGGCACTACTAGTGGACATGCCCGGGTTTCGCGTTCTAATTCGATGTCACGAGTGTTCTTTACTGCATCAGGCCTTACTTACCAGAGGTGCCATTATGGATAGTTGAATTTCATTTTCATTTTGGGTCTATTGTGGCGTTTGCAATAAATCGCGTATGTAAGTGCTCCGTAACACTGCAGGTGTTTTACACACCGCGCAAAATTTTGCCCTGTGCCCTAGGAGAATAATAAGTACCATGAAAATCAAATGAAGCAGAAATGTGCGGATAGGCGGGTTAAATAGTATATGCACTCTGAATGGTAAATTGTAATGTGAGTGGATCAAATACATATATTTCTTAAAATGCCCTTAACAGGTGCTCGAAAGTGTTATATGGCAATCTGTCGCAATGTTTCCCGGTATTCGGAGAAAGCTCAACTCCACAGCGCGCTTACATTCGATGAAAAGGCAGGGGGGGGGGGGGTATCAAATGTAATGTGTGGTGAAATTTTACCCTTTCTAGGTTAGTTATGAAGGTGGCAAATAGTCCCTGCACCCAGGTTGTGTTTCCTATCTTCACTCAGCATGCGAGGTTCGTAGCAAGATTCCCCGATGTTCTTGGTGAACAAAACGCGATACCTTGTTAATATTTGCTTTGAATTAGGGGCCGTTGATGGGTAACAAAAGTTGATATGTAATGAAAAGGCATTTGATTCAGTACAAATACCAGCAGTCATGGAGACATTGCGTAAACAAGGCGCACAGGAGGCATACGTGAATGTCTTGAGAAATATCTACAGATTCCAGAGATAGATTGGATCTTCACAAAAAGGTAGAAAGTTATCCGTTCCGACTTGGCAGGACATAAGTGCTTAATTAGCTAGGTCAGGCAGGCGGCAGAAGCCAGTGATGCCCTTGACTGAAGGCCTCCAACCACCGCTCCTTAAAATGCTTTCCTGTCAAATAAAGTTCCTATATATGTATGTATATATATATATATATATATATATATATATATATATATATATATATATATATACTGATCAAGAAACGGTTCAGCAAGGAGGCACAATCTCTCCAATGCTATTCACTGCATGCTTAGAAGACGCATTCAAGCTCTTAGACTGCGAAGGCTTAGGATTGAGGATCAACGGCGAATATATCAGAAACCATTGGTGTGCAGATGACATTGACCTGTTCAGCAACAGTAGGGACGATTTCCAACACATTATGTAGAACCTTAACCGCGAAAGTGTACTAGTGGGGTTGAAGATGAATACGCAGAAGACAAAGATAACGTTCAATAGCCTGGCAAGGGAACAAGAATTCAGGATCACCAGTCACCCTCAAGAGTCTGTAAATGAGTACGTGTTTCTAGGTCAATTACTCACAGGGTACTCACAGGGGACCCTGATCATGAGAAATAAATTTAGAAAAAAATAAAATTGGGTTGGAGTGCATGCGGCAGGCATTTACAAATCCTGACTGGGAGCTTACCACTGTGGTTGAAAAGAAAAAAAAAACTAGTTGAGGTTTAACTCCTATAAACCTAGTTATCACGAGCGGTCTCTTTGACTTGGTTTTGCAAGGACTGTGCACACAGTGTTTCATTAAGCACACGTCCGTGTGCTTGGTAAGTTTCACTATAACGTGCTAGTCTCGCCTAACTTTGCTCCGGTGTTTCAGCAGCCAACTTTGCCTTTGCTTGAGATTTCGCAGCCGGCCGTCTAGCTATATCTACTCGATGATTGGATTCAACTGATGATTGGATTCTAACCAACGATAATTGGATTCGCTTGCGCTGAAGCGAACGCACAGACGGCCTAGCCGGCGCACCATCCATGGCGAGACCGGGTGACCAAGCGCCGGTGAAGTAGCCGTTAAACCCTCGCCTAGTCACTTGGTACCGCATGGTGAGGCTTCGAGCGAGCGCAGCTGTGACGCCTCTCCGCAGCGGATCACGTGGCTTGACGTCACACCTGCCACACTTGCGCTCCGGCTGCTCGCGCGGCTCCGCTCCAGTGACTGAAGGTCATTGCGACGCTATGAATGACCTTGTGAGACATGGCGTCTTATAGCTTTGGCTCTGAAAGTGTGCAATCATTGCATTCTGCCGGTGCTGGCATATAGGCCAGAAACTTGGAGGCTAACCAAGAAGCTCGAGAACTAGTTAACGACCGCACAAAGAGCGATGGAACGAAATATGTTAGGCCTCACGTTAAGCGACAGGAAGCGAGCGGCGTGAATCAGCGAGCAAGCGGGGATGCCCGTTATTCTAAATGATATTGAGAGAAAGAAATGGAGCTGGGCAGGCCATGTAATGCATAGGACGGACAACTGGTATAGTTGAAGAATGGGCACCAAGAGAAGGGAAGCGCAGTCGAGGATGGCAGAGAACTAGTTGGGATGATAAAGTTAAGAAATTTGCAGGCGCAAGTTGGAATCAGCTAGCGCAAGACTGGGTAATTGGAGATCGCAGAGAGAGGCCTTCGTCCTGCAGTGAACATAAATATAGGCTGATGATGATGATGATGAAGATGGGTAACATGTAGGTGAAGCATAAGCGTGTGGATTAATTTCGGCATTAGGAGTAAATCCCGTATGCAAGTGCTTTGGAGTGCTGTAAGTGTTTGGCGAGCATTGAATAATTTTTCCTGCTCCCCTAGCAGAGCTATGAACACCCGCGAGATATAACTTATTGAAACTGAGGTCAACATTAGGACCGCTAAGCTCACAGAGTAAATATGTGGGGATGAAATGTAGCCTTTGTAAAAATACCTTTGAATGTACTCAGAAGCCTTATGTTTGAACAAGGTTTCGAATGAACGAGTCATATGCTGGAAACAGCTTAAAGAAAGTGGCTGAATTTCAGTAATCCGCAATTCCTAACGCAACTTCACTCAACAAACCAATTTACAGGTTCGCTGGGAATTCCCTTGCTATGCTTCAAGGTTCTCACAGAATCGTGTCCGCGTGTAAAAAAAATATCGTGAGAATTTCGGCTTCATGTGCGTGGTGGTTCGATCCATGTGTGTGGCGGTTTCCCGCCAGTTGTGCCTCAGCACAGTTGTAAAAACGGATGACTAACATGACTGATAGGTCATAGCATTATTAGCATCACATGCTCGTTTGTTACGTCACGATTAACGATAACAAAATCACGTGTGGCGCATACTCGCATTGGATATGCGGGTATGAGCCGCCGAGAGCACGAGCGGCAGAGATCTCACAGGATCCTGACGCTGCCATGCAGTGTACCGCGGCTATGAACGCTGTGGCTCATACGTTAGTCTATGACGATGGGGCGGACTTGGCGGAGCAAATGCAATACTTGGCCATTGCGCTGGGCGAAAACAAGACGCCGTTGTCTTTGCTCTTTGATGAACATGCCGAAGACGCTCATTATAATCAATACTGATAATATATAAATTCAATATAGGAATATTCACTACAGCAGACCCACCATAATGACAGCGTCGCTGGCTTGCACCTTCACAGTTGTGGAAAGGCTCTGAATTGTTTGCATTATTTTGGAAACTCAATGGACCTAACATAATCGCATTTGGTGTCCTCGTTACGCTTGCTATTCCTTTATTGTCACCTAAACGTATCTCGCAAAATCACAATAATAATTTGAACGTCACATGACAAATTACGAGGGCGAATCGGGAAGACTTTGCCCTAATTTTTATTAGCCGAAATAAGGTACATTATATACTAATTACTTACATACCTTCTATTCTACGTTCCTTTTACTATTTTTCCACATAGCCCCACAACGGTTCAGACATTTGTGCCATCGCAGTACTAAATTTGAGGTGCCCCTGTGGTAGAATTCGTCCGCCTGACCGTGGAATCACCGTAGGACTATTGTCTTAACTTTACGACCTTTCTCTAACTCACAACACCACCAGCCCCCACTTCTCAAAGTGAGACACCGTTCCCCATATGTGGGCTGCATTTCCCTGTCGATTTCAATAGGCGTTCGCCCCTTGCTCCATACAGAACGAATCACACTTCGCTGCTCGTACGCCATGGACGTGTGAAGCACAACCACCATCTTCAACAACTGACTGCAGCGCCGTTCCGCGGAGCTACCGGCAGATAAGGCCGGGCCGGTCCAAGAACAGTCCCCCGCTGGGAATGGACATGTTGACTATGCAATTACACCGTAATTTGGCTAAACAAAAAAATAGGGGCAAAGGCTTTCTGATTCGCCCTTGTACTGGCAGTCTGAAACGTATGGTCTCTGAATGATCAGAACTCGTCCCGGCTTCCTCATTGCTTCTCAGAAAGCACCAGACCTAGAAGTAATTACGGAATGCACAGAAGTTCCATCTTCCTTAATGAATATAGCTGCCAAGTTTCAAAAACAAAATACTTATTATTTATTGATTTGAGGATGACGGCATTGCTTAGCTCGCCGTGACACTGTTATTGTTGGTTTTTTCAACTTTCATTTCCCATTACTTTAGCACTTCTACATTTCAATGAAAACAACACATAATTTCCCCTAGGATTTCCTTGGTTTCATTATCTCTTGGCTTTATATGGTTCTGATTTAATAAATGGGGCCCGTCGGTTCCCCTTCTTCTTGTATATGGCTGTGATCGTTGTTTTTACTCTGAAACCGCACAACGTTTCTTAGTGTGGATGTTGCATCATGTGGCACGGAAAGCCAAGACCACTTAAAATGTTTAGTATCAGCATGTCAGGCATGTATTTGAAATACCTGGAGGCTGTATTCACTATAAAAGAAAGAAGGCAGTGACATGGGCCGTGAGATTTAGATGCTTACAGACCGCATAATCTAAAAAGAATAAGCCTGACTATTTCGATAGCCTTGGCAGGTAGCCTTTAATATTTGCACTTTTTATAGCTTCTACAAGTATATGGGAACAACGTATGCAGTTGTAATACTTACCTTTCTACGGACAAAAACTGCCGAGAAATTCAACGCTGTTTCATATTTCATGCTCCATGAACTATTGACGCCTGCTGTACGCGACATTGACAGCCATGGAAATAAACTCGCTTCTCCTTCTATGTGACCCGTAAAGGGAAGAACACATGTCGACGAGGACAACAAAGCGATAAGACGACTCACCCAGACTCGTTATCGCAAAAGACGGCTGGCCCGGAAACATTTTCCTCCAAGCATTGGGTGCGGTTAATACAAGCTGCCAGTGTCGCCTGTAGTCACCTTGTGCCACTATCCTCGAGTCGCGTAGGACAATAGGTGACCCGGATAGATACCTTCTTCCCGACAGAAAATCTAAGGTTTACATTTAACAACGCTACGCTAACACTCTCGAGGGCTACATCACTTCACCAACGGCATCTGCGATAGCGTTCACCCAAGCAACCATTCTTCAGGTTTAGTTGCATATAGGCCATAGAGTCGTACATCCAGAACCAATTTATCAATTTCGCATAGCATATAGTAAAATAATTTACACAAAAAACATCGAACAAACGCGTATATGCATACGATAATAGCTTCAATTGAAATTTTCACCTTGCAGAGACTTCATATAAGCGAGACTTTTCTTGTACTTTTGCATGGCAACCCTGCCTCACAAAAGGTTTAAGGATACGTGTAATCTCAAAAAAGTGTACGGCGCTTCAGGGGGTGTTTTTACAGGGGCGCTGTTAAGGGTAGTCAACACACAGCGGTACTTGAGCGGCGGTTGTGGTGAAAGCCCACAGCAGTCAAAGATGGTATGATCGGTCAGCAACGTAGCCGGCGTTGGAGCCCCGAATTAACCGCGCGATCAACGCATCAATGAGAACGCGCAATCAGACGCCGACGTCTGTAGAGCTGGCACAGAATGAAAGAAAATGCGCCGGGTATCACGGACAGTATAGTAGTGCTAAGCTCACATACACTGAATCATTTGAAAAGGCCTAGATACAATGAAGAAGTTGCACCGGGTACTGTGAATCGTTTACTAAGTCTTTGGTAGACTTTTGGCACTGGTCAAACAGATCCCGAGGACTCCCGAAAGGTTTGAGAACTCGCACATAAAAGTTTCGCTGACTTTGATTTATGAGTTCCTCGGATTGGCATACCTATGTTTAACAATCTTGGGGTCAGAGTAGCCTTCCGTAACGGTAGAATGAGATGACGCGCATTTCATGCGGTAAAGCTGCGCGGAAGAGGCACTTGCCGGCATTGCCTAAATGCATCTCGCGGCGTGGTGTCAAGGATGCTCGTGATGCTGCTAACCACGAGTGAGATTTGTGGGAATTCCACAATGAAACAATTAGACCCGATAAAAGTGTAAGCGCTAACTGTCGTGCAAATCAGCTTTTGAATAAACAAAATTTTGTCGCGCCTGGTAAATGACCTTTACTTATTCTACTTTGTGATATTTTCCATCCGTGTCCCTTGAAGCATTTCACTTCACGCGAGTAGGTTTCTCTTATGAAAGATGCTTGATTTTTCAGTCTCCAGATCTATGCGGAATCCCTCAGTGCCTAGAAGCTCTGATGTAAGTACCACTGCCACTCGTAGCAAGCTAGCAAAACAATCTATGAGAGCAGCCCTCACTGCACTCTAATAGCACACATAATTGTTATTTAAACACCAGAAAACCATTGTAAATGATGAGTGCCCGTCTTTGTTGCGATTTGCACTATAATAACTGGAGACATCACTTTTCTATGCAACAACTCAGCAGTACCAATTCACCTGAAAGCTTTGAACACAGGCTAGGGGCTTCAAATTTTTTGCTATGAATATTACACCAGCAGCAGCCATTGTGTAAACCATTATCCTAACGTTATTAATTTTTTAATCTTAATTCCTGGTTCAGAATCCCGAGTGAAGCGGAAACAGTATTCACATGAAGGTCAAAGAATATAAGTGGCGAGGAATGCTTAGGAGATATGCTTGACAAATATGGCTGTTACGCTAACCTCTCACCATTTTTTGGCAGCTGATGTCCTATATTAGATCAAGAAACAGTCGTTTTACACATTAAGATTGCACTGAACAATGGTTTTGAAAAATTCGCACTTCAAAACAAGCATGTTCAAATTTAGAAGGTGGTTAAGACTTCCGACGCCGCTCGACTGGTATCCCATTTTGATCTCGCCGAAAACCTTCGAACCACCTCCAGAGGGACCGGCAACAGTCACCAACGCCGCGCGCGTTCGGTGAGAACGCGGGCAAAACGCCGACGGCATCGACAACAGTTCTGTGCGTTGCTGGTACTGCTGCATGTCCAAGTTTATATAGCTGATAAAACTGCTATCTTTACTCTGTATACAGCTCTCTGCTAATTTGATATCGCAATTGATGCTTCGCCTTTCCGGTGAAACTGCGACATTTTTTTATATAAATACGCATTTCGTGCCGCAGCTAAACGTCACCTCCCCTCCATCCCTCCCGTCCCCCTACGGCCTTTTGCGCGACGGAATAAGTCGCGTTTGTTCTCCGCCCTGCGTTCGCTCCCCGTGAAAGCGCGCGCCCGTCGCGCGCTTTCACTCGCGCATACAGCATACGGCGCGCGGCGACGATTTCATCGCCGTTTCAGTTCATACAGAACCTCACGGCGACGGCGACTACGACGCAGACGGCAGAAATCCGCTTGGAGTGTCCATATAATTGCTTTCGAAATAAAATAGATGGCAGATACCTTAATCCGGCAATATATTCTAACATAGACTGGATTACCTGGGTTTGTTACTGTGGATAGGAAATCAGTGTGAGAACGCTTTTGTTTTAAGTTCTTGAAAAAAGTTAGTGGGAAACGTACGTGTTCACCGTAAAACATGGTTCATTATTTGTTGCATTCGGTCCAGCGATTAGGACGCCAATTTGGGTGAAGCACTTGCTAATATGGGTGAAGTACGTTCAAATTTTGAGAGCGAATAAGCAGGCGGAAATAAGAACAGTGGTACCTGTGCGGTTATCGATTGCAAGGTAGTGCTTATCTGACTTCGCAATGATAGTAAAGTATTTTAAAGACATCCTGTACAAAAGTATTCATTTTCATTCACGGAAAGTGCTCAGAAACCCATAATTTTGCATTAAATGCAAAGCAGGATTGTTTGTATGATTAGAATGCCGCAGTCACACACGCATGTCAAGGACCATCGAACTCAATGATAAGTGAAATTCACAAGCGCCATTGTCTCGCTTCAGCAAGATCGTTGAAGGGGGCCAATTAGGCACGTGCACTTCAAGGATATTTGGTTTCAATGGTCATTGAAAGCGTGTGCGTTGCTGTGATATATAGGATGCAGTAAACTCAACGCTGCAGTGACCACGCTAGGTGCATTGCACCGTGCGCATGTTGAGGTATAATATTTCTGAACTGGCGTCACCATTTTAGTAAGCTTCAAATGAAAAAAAAAGAAAACAATTGTCAAACTTACCTTACTATGACAGTTATAAAAGGTGCTATGTCACTCACGAAACTTCACCAATTATGTTAACTTTTGAACTTGTGAACATGTGGCAGATGAGTGAACTTTGTCATTTTTGCCACGAGTAAGATACGAAATTACAATTGAAAAATTCACCACTTTCGTTGGTAAGAAAGAATCTGAAAATGGACTAATTAAGAAGTACAATATTTTATTTTCAGTTTATTTCGTTTGTCTTTACTTTGTACAAAGGGTATGGCTAAACAAGAGGATATGTAGCGTCCGTGGCGATGCCGCACTGGTTTTTCTTGTCACGAGACATGTATATGTATCCCTTTTCTCCCCACTCTTCGGCCCAGCTGTAATGAACGGAAATAAAGTATTAGCCTTGTCAAACCGACTTCATATTATAGTACTAGAAAATCGCGGCAAAATTGAGTACAGGAGTTCGAGACAGTCCTTTGTTCTTCAGAAGAAAAAGATTGTTCCTGATTTAGGATACAATGTGGCTGATGCATTGGCCACAACTCATTTTTTCCTGATGTGCCATCTGGCAATGATATCCGGTCAAGTTTTTTTTTCGACGTTTACATAAAAAAGAGTTTCATTTTTGCTGAACAGAAGTAATTCAAACAATCTTGGCATTCTTTGTCTTACCCCGCATGCACAATGAACCTTTTGCCTGAGACAAAGAAAGATCCCATGCTTTAAAATAAACTGCGGTTGGTGAGCGCCAAGGGTGTCCTGTGGCTTCTTCCTATACTGCCATAATCCACCACGCGCTTAGTCTACTGGTCGTAATAGATTAACCATGCGCCCCACTTGCCACTTTCGGGATGTTTTGCTTGCTAAAGGATGTTTGCTTGCTAAACAATCATAATGTTTTATTCTTGCCTCCTGTTGTCAGGAGGAGGAGAAACAAACTTCTATTTAAACCAGCAGCTGGCCTCAGAAAAAAAAATATAATAATGCGGATACGTGGCCGCTAATAAATGACTCAAAATGGCTGAACATCAACTTTGGCTTCACGCTTACAGTTCTGATTTACATAAGTCTGCATCTACCAGCCCCCGCGCACAGTTGTTAACCAGCACTGCATGCCTTTGTGGCTCCAGCATGGAAAACTGGGCGACTTTGAGGTGGAAGACGGTAGGAAGCGTAAACAGAGGGTGTCAATCGTAATGCCCTTAGGTTTTACCGTCTACCCTTTTTCGTTCGCCTATATACAGTATGTTCCCGTAACTTTCCAACAAAAAATCACTTTAGAGTCAGGGATTGTCCTGGCTCTTCATATCTTCTCTGTTCGTTTCATTAACGCTGCCGCGATACAAAACTTTCTTGCTCTTAACAATAAAAACAACATCAAAACTTGAAAGCAGCTTTGTACCTGTTTTTGACAAGCCAGTACTTGGTTCCGTTGAGAACACCGTAGCCGACTGCAAGGACGCCATGGTCTAGTTTTGTGCTGCTGCATGCTTGCTCGTCATAGACGCCTGCAGTAGACGAAGAAGCGAGTACATCAGATCTTTTAGGAAGCAAAATAGCTAGTGCCGTAATTCATTCAGTGATAGCCCAGTAAACGAGGGCTATAATATTACTGTCTCGGCTGTGCTATGCTGCTCGTGATATTATGTACTTCGTGGTAACCACAGCGTAGCATAACATCATGGTCTATAAAGAGCGGATAACACAAGTATCAAATGAAAGCCGCCCGATGCATAAAGGTAAAATTGATTGATTTGGCAGATCAAAGGGCACAGGTTGGTTTTCGGGCGCGATATGTTCACAAAACCGAGGACGGTGCTTGTATTAGTGTGCTGAGAAAAAAAAAAAGGAATCCGAAAGGCGCACTTTCTGGCTAGTTATAAACATGTCAAGAACGGAAAAAAATTAAGCCTAAAATACACATTAAAAATTAACTATTATGCTCATTTGAAATATATAAATACTATGTAAATGAAAGTGGACGAAAAGAAATATTCTCGAACGTGTGAATTGAACTCGCAACTATATTACGCATGAGGTGCTATAGCAAGTGGGATGCCGCGGCAGCCATCCGCACTACCTTCTTTTTGGGCATGTAGCAGGTGTGCATGATTAGCCTTGTGTCTGTAAGCCAGTGCCCCTCATCATCATGGCGCCGGATGTGGTACATCCTTTTAACCACAGGCGTCATTTAGTACGTGAGCTTAGGAGCAAACAACAGGCCGTTAAGCCTTCGTACAGAGGTTATAGTTACAACTATGCCCGATCTCAAGAGAAGCAACATTTCGGCCTAAGGGCACAACGTTGCTCGATAAATGGTCCGGCTCATTGCTCAATGAGCATCATAAGCGCGCACCTGGCCCGCTGCTGCCCCCTTTTTTTCGTCATGGATGTGTTGCGAAGCATTTATATATAAAGAAAACAGGCCACACCAACGACAGCATTGAACCATATACAACGTTTGCCTTCGGAAAGTGCGCAGCTGGACCCCATTTTGTTAAAGAATGACAGCTCAGCGACCGCTGAGTAATTGACAATATATGATAACAAGGAATGACATTGCCGGTACGGGACAACAACGCAGATAGCTTAGCTGCACAATGCTTATGAATATCAGAGCGGCTGTATCAGCCAGGATATCATCAGTTGTCATTGAGACACGTGAATCCGGCGGTGACTCAATGCATCTGGCCTCCGCATAACAGCTTTTTTTCCGGTGCTCGTCATCATGCACATGTTTTCACATAGCAAACAGAACACAAGCTCAACGGCCAAAACACACTGCTTACAGTACGTGCTGTAGAAGCAGCAAAAGCTTATTCCAAAATAGACTCTGCATAGGTGGCCACAAAAAAGAAAAAAAGAGTGATCAAGAGAAAAGACGGCTCCATAGCGCCTAGCAAATCTAGTATTTTACAATGAACAGCAGGGCACTTTGACGGCAAACTAAAAGAAAACACTGAAACAAATAAATCGCAAAGCATGCACGCGAGCTGGTTGAAGCGTACGCCATTAAGAGAGTCCACGTGCGTGAGCCAGTCATCACCCTCACGCTTAGAGAACAAAGATAGCTTATTTTGAAAGGAACCAGGCAAGCGGGAATTGTCTGATATGGCGAATTTTCCACTGATTACATCACGATCAGGTGTCCCTGGCGCCCGCTTTTAGATAGTGATCATTTTTTTTTTGCTCCTGTGGTATTCTCGCAGTTTCTTTGTTTGTTGGCATGTATTTGGTGTTTTTCTTTATCTAGATTTCCTTCTGATGGCGCGTGAAAATGAGGCTTACATGTTTGATGTGGATACTCAACAGATTCTTATCAGTAAATAAAGTTCAGCGCTCGTACTGCGTGAATTTTTCATTTGCCCTAGTAGTTCGGGCTCCACGTAGTCCTCAACCAATACCAACTAGCGCGATTTTTGGTTCTTTTGAGTTGTATTACCAGTATGTGGTGAGGGTGTTGGTAAAGTTTATTCTTTCAACATATCATTATCATCACCATCCTATCTAAATTCACTACAGGATGAACGCCTCTCTCCGCGGTGTCGAATTACACCCTGTCTAGCGCTATCTGACCGCACCCTATGTCTCCAAATTTCATAATTTTATCACACGCTGGCTTCTTTGCCACCCATGACTGCGCTTCCCTTCTCTTGGCACCCATTGTGCAACTCTAACAGACCACGAGTTTAGCTGCCCTACACATTACGTGGCTCACCCAGCTCTATTCTTTCCGTTTATTGTAAACTAGAATATCGGCTACTCCTCTTTTCTAAGGCGCACAGCTGTGTTCCTGTGTCTTGACTTTAAGCCTACCATTGTTAGTGTGATCGTTCCTTGCGCGGTGCTTAATTTCTTCTCGAGCCTTTTTGTTTACCTCTAAGTTTCTGCCCCTCACGTTAGTACCGATGGAAGGCAATCACTTTTTATTCTGCGAGAATTGCGGTCTCTTGCCGGTAATGACTACGAAAAAGTGAAACTGTTGATGAGGAACTTGAGCTAAGTCAATACGACACCACGACAGTGTAACGGACAGGACGAACCGGTGGACACCAAAAACCTCAGTTTCGAGCTTTAAGCTGCTGTTTCGGCAGCAGGCGGCAGAGTGATTGGCCTGAGCTTTCACGATTGTGGCCTGCCACTCTACACTTGTCAAAGAAGTGCTGGGCAGGAAAGGAGTGATCATGAAGAACAGAAAAAAGTGAGTAATGTGAGTGCACCTAGTTGCGGCTGCCTTTTATGTCATCATCATTATAATAATTATCATTTTCCTCGTGGCGGCACTTGTTAAGTGTCTTCCAAATGAACGGAGCTGCTTTTGTAATCCTGAATGTACGGGACCTGAAACACTGTTATTATATTGGTCGCCTACGGATCTGTTCATTCAGAATTACAAGCAAATATTCAGCACAAGTGTTGAAATCTCGCGGATTCGCCAGACCGCTGCTCTTCATCGCAATACAAACGTGTCTTTCTTTTTCAGCATGAAACATGAAACGCGTGTAACATGAAAACAATAACATTTATCTTTTACAACTGAAGAGGCCTGGGGTCGTATTAAGGAAGCACTATTTTCGACCAATTCTATTAATTCATTACCATTCGTCCCGCTGTGTGGCCAACTTTGGCAATAGCGGGAGAGTGGCTTCGGGACAACAATTGGCTTAACACGGGCTCTGTTGCATACTTACCTTTCCTATAAAACTGGAACGAGCGCTGGCTTGCATCAATGGCGACAGACACTGGTCCGACGGTTGCCACGGCACTCCTCAAATCTTCTTCCGAGCCCTCCTTCACGCTTACCCTTCCAGTCACCGTGGCTCCAACGTCGGCTTTCTTGAACTTGCACTCCTCGTCCTAGGCGTAGAACGGCACATTTAGCGGCAAATCAATGCCCTGTACTGAACCAAACTCGTCATGACAGGACAAGAATATGTTAGGTTGACACGCTAAGGGCTGTTCCTTCTGCCAAGCATACGTTAAGTAATTGTTGTTTCTAGAAAACTGCGAAGTTCAGTGCATTAGCGGTGTCAATAAATCTAGGTGTTCTCGTTTGTTGACGTAACTGAGCTTATTCCTTCGTATTTCCTTGCTGTCGTACGACACTCGGGTTATCTTTACAGTTGCTCTCGGAAGAAATCAACGAGATTCCGGAAGATTCCAAAAGATCATTTTCATTACCTTGTGTAATTGTATCTCCATAGCTGGCGTATGGCATTATTTGACAGAAAATAGTGCGCCTCAATTTATCCACGTGGAAAATGATGATAGCATTTTTGTTATATGTAGGGCTTAAGCTCCTACGTGGCACTTTGTATGCTTCCCTGCAGCTGCCATATTTTGCATCTGCCTTCTGAATAGCTCGGGCAAATGGTCCTCATGTGGTTTATTGTTGAGCGCAGGCGAATACAGAGTGTTGCGAGCCTGTGAACTAAAATGGCACGAGAATATAAATATAGCTTAATAAACTGAACACATGAACTAGCTGGTTAGTCGTCCACAATGAGCCTTCAGCGCGCGAAACAAAATGTGGACGGAAGCGCTGCTCGTGTTATTTCTCGCCTGCACGTCCATGTAAATTTTTGCGCTGTAAGTACAATATCAGTAGAAACGCGAGCAAGAAAAAACTAATTGATCAGAACACCTGTTTCGCGTAATTATAGGGGATTGCGACGTACAGTCACTCCTTAGACAGTTTTTAAGCATGATGTAGTCCAAGACGTACGATTTAGACGCTAAATTAGGCAACGCTTGCAAATGCAAGTGTAACTGGATACGCAAGAAAACACTCTGGTTGTTTTCATTTTGTTCCCACCTGAGTCAAGGCTAATAGTATATTTCGGGATGTTAAAGTAGAATCTGTGAGAGCACAGACGGGAGGAAAAGGAGGGGGGGGGCAAGGCGAGGTCTTTTTGCCTTTCCGCGGGAGCCCATCGGGGGAGTTTGAGCTCTGGTGCTAAGCTTCCGGTGTGTTGCTGCCTCAAACAGCTGCAAACGTTCTGCGCTGGTTCATGATCCGCACTGCCGTGGCCCTACAGGAACTACGGCGCTATAGTCGACAAGGTACACCGAAGTGGAACGATGCATTCGAGAACGCGTAAAAACACCCCTTGCTAACTCTGAAACATCGCAGGTACCGCTTGTGCTGGATGGAGAGAATAACTAAAGTCACTAGAATCTATGCGCCGCGAAAGACACAGGAAAAAAAAATTTTCAGGCACTGATATTGTCGAGTTGATGGGCATTCCCTGTAGCATTAGAAATTGAAAAAATAAATAAATAACAAAAATGACAATCCAAGTCAGGGTTGCTCTCTTGTAATACAATTCTAGTATGCAAATGTAACCAAAACGATCGTACAGAACAATTGTTGCGAAACGTCCGTACTAAGCAAACATACAGCGGTACTCTCAGCATCAATTCAAACACGGACAACTTTGAAGTTTCTCTAATGCGCTGTTACGTTTCCAGGTACGCTTGAATTTGTAACAATAGTTTAATTCAGACTCCGAAATGTACATTTGTAGCTACTCCATGCTTCGAAACCGGCTACTCAGCTATTGCCCATCGCACTTCTGTGTTGTTATGCGTAGCAGGCGTTGTAATCAGTTACTACGAGGCCGTGTTCCAATTTAGCTATACGTGGAGCTGCACGTAAGAAAAATGCATGAAAGTATGCCAATCGATTGCGCAGTCATTGGGACATGTGCCCGTCCTTGTACCTGTGCCTAGTACCTCTCAGTGTTCTTGCGTGTAGTTCCAGAATGAACCAAGTAGCCTAACCGATAGTCTTATTGCTGCATGCTACTTCTTTAATATATATAACAAATTCATCTGGAACACGTACATAATTTAAAATGCTATCTTATGACTGCGATACGATTCAAGGTAAATTCACTCTATATACCACTTTCGCCACTCTTCTCAATAGAAGATTAAATGGTAATGATTAACTGCACTTAGTTCATTTCTTTGCAACTGCTGTTTAGGTAAGCCGTTCCTACTTTCTTCTACTACGACACGACAACGGTATTGAGTGCTTAATATGCCTTGGTACAGCAATTTGCCGTACAGTTGTACGCAACGTGCTGTTTCAGGGTAGACAAGGCATTCGGCATCAGCGCTGTGTATTTTTTTTTGCATATATATTTGTCCCTAGAGGTTAAGTTCCTGTCTAGATGGAGCGACATTTAATCTAACGCCGTCTCTGTTGAGAAATTCGGCGAAAATTGCTGAAGCTACATTACCGGGATGACGGTCCGCACTCTCCGAGACCACCGCATCTTTTCCAGTATAAATTGAAAACACGTAGTCTTTAAGGTGGGCTTGATTTGTGGGCTGAGTAATCCGTTTAACAAACCAGTGAAAGCCACAGTGCGTATACCAATTCGCATTTTCATGTCGGCCGCGCTTCTGGAAGACGCTGGAAGATCCTGAAAAATGCACCTTGCACGCCTAGCACTCCAGTTCTCCAATGCCTTGCAAGAACTCCTGTTTGTAGACGTGAAGGTACTTGAACATGAAGTTTGCAAATTACTTTTTACATTTTCCTTATGTTCATGCGTTTCATTGGATGCATAAATAGCAGCCCAGCAACTGTTTCAACAGTAGCACCTGGCGCCTGTTTTCAGATCACCAGTTTAACGCAATCTCCGAACAGCACCCCTGCAGTGTAATTTCAAGCATAAAGCCCAGCAAAGACTGATAAAGCGGTCCACATATCCAACGTGGTAAGTCACGAGGGCGGCGCGACCCAGCATTTCTGGCTACTGGTCAAGCAGAACGAGTGAAACTGGGGCGCGTCGTTAACCTGATACCAGCTCATATTTATGAAGGAGGGTTTCCGTACCCTTTTTTAGTGTAAATAAATATTATTCGTACTTACGAGACCATGGTAGGGGTAGCTCTTCTCGGTATCGATCCCGCCGTTAGATTTTACATAATCGAAGGCATTCTCCATTGTTCCACCGTTGCAGCCATTGTTGCCGTAGTTTCTTGAACAATCGACGAGATTTTGCTCGCTCAGTGAGACCAGCTTACCCGTCTTTCTGAAGTGCTGACCTTCTAGCGATCCCGTCTGGATATCAGTAAAAAATTCAGTATAATGAAGTTGATTAAGATCACCTAAGCTGAAAAACGATTTATTTTCACAGCTAACGTTAACATACAACATGCAAGAAAAAAAAACGTAGTATTCAAAAGCAAATAACTCGGACGTTAGCAAATGAGTAAATATTTTTGTTACGTTTCTCTCTCTTTAGTGTCTCTCGTCTAAATGATGGCAAACTTGGATTTGCCACCACGTCAGAAAGTTGAAGTTTTGTTCATAGTGCCAAGTGGCGCCATGATAGCTAGCTCAATATTATGCACAGTAAGTCTCGCACAGCTTCGTGCGAGTTCAGTCGAAGCAAACGTCCACAAACGGACTTTAGCAATTTCCTTTCGAGAGGACGAAAAAATAAAGCCGGTCTGGCCGAATCGTCTTCGTTTGCGGATGCAACCTATGTTGAAACATGGCTTATTTTTTCCCTTTCTACTTGCTATCCTGCCTCTTGTTTCTTATCGCTGGCCCCGTCTAAGTCATTTAACCTCGGTGTTGGCTTATAGATAAGCTGCATAGCCTGGCGTTTGCCAATCAAAGCAGCTGGCGGCGCGAACGGGTTCTACTGTCGAAGTATGTTCTCTGCTTATCATCGCAGAAGTAGTTGATGGGTAAAATCTTTCACTGGTTCTCCGTGAGCCCCGATTTCGAATTTTTGTGGGACAACATGAGATATTTATTTCTTTGCAAACTTCTCGAAACCTATTGGAATCTTTGTGACCGACGCTGGCTAACCATGGCGGACATCAAAATGACTGGGGGAGCGAACCGGCCATAACGCCTATCGCTGTAAAAATACTTCATGGTATGATGCAGGGAATCACCGGCTTCTCGAATTATGAGCGTCGCATTTCTTTCGCTGAGTCCAAGCGCGTAAGGACTGCGTGAATAACAAAGGATGGAGACCGTTTCCCGAACGTGTATGCTGTCTCTCTGGCGTCGCTAGTACACTAATATCCTATGCGTCAGATGAACGAAGAGCGCAGGTCTTACGCGTACATTAGAAGTCGATATTTTTCTCACCGCACTGAATGCCCAGCAAGAGCCACATTGTCCTTGATTCTTGACAGGAGTCACGTAGCCTTTCTTGCGCCAATCTACTGATTGAGGTAGGTCGCTGTCATCGACATTCTCCGGCGGCAAGTAGGTAGACCGGCCTGATCTGGCATCGCTACGCTTGTAGCAGTTAGTAAGCTCCAAGAACTCGTGGTGAAGCTGCGCAGAAGAAATGGAGGGGGGGGGGGGTAAATGAATTGTAATAATCGAAACAATAAAACAAGAATAATTTTTCCGTACTATTTTACTAACAATGCTGAAAGTTATCAGTCTCACTGATTCCGGGATATCACTATACAGTCTTAACAGTGACAATGCTACGCAGGGAATCACATGCCTTTGTTTAGTTTTTAAAGAAACGGAGTACAAGTGCTCTTGAAAAGACCCTTCGCACTAAAGACTATAGCATGCTTGCTGATATCGTAGTGTTTCATAAATGTCTAAAGGCCTTATAGCAGAGTGACATAGCCAGTATGATACAATTTTGGTGCGCAGTCTTCATTTGCTGCGAGGTTCAAAACTATAGGGCTGCACAAACACCCTGGAATTGCTACTTTTCATCTAAGGGAGGAATGGGCGTCTCACGTATCCGACATATTGGGGTTTCGCTCGCCCATTCTGCATTTTCCCAATGACAGTTTTTCATTCGGAGATCGTGAAACATGCCATGTGGGATTGATACGCTATCTTCGCACCTGTAAGTGCTCGTTGCACTAAACCTCAAATGGCACGGAGCTTAGCATTCCAAGCGAGCGGGGTCTGACAAAATTGACATACTTATCCTTGTGGTCTATTCGTCAGGTGAAAACAAAAGCGAAAAGAAGGCGGTCAATGCTGGTGTTTCGGTAATTTTCCATGTTCATTGGTCTGCGCAAGTGTTGCAGTGCTTGCGAGAGCGCAGCTGTAAGATTGATTTTTCTTGCACTCAACAACGCATATCTCTTTGCATGAAACGGTATACAGGCGTATTTCACACTACATCTTTTGCAAACATTGGATGCGTTTACTTGTGATATTGTGAGAGAGGGCCTTCCAGCTATATTACACAGGCACATCGTTGATAGTT
This sequence comes from Dermacentor silvarum, assembly GCF_013339745.2. NCBI lineage: Eukaryota > Metazoa > Arthropoda > Arachnida > Ixodida > Ixodidae > Dermacentor > Dermacentor silvarum. The sequence continues at coordinate 80,850,112 of NC_051161.1, forward strand.
TGTTATTGATATTGTTGTAGCTGTCTTTTTCTTTGGTACATGCTGTAAGTGTGAATGTCAACATAAGTCTGAAAGAGTGAGTGTTCATTGTCAGTGAGTGCCTTGTGCATTGCCTTGTGATAAGTAGGAAAAGTTTGCGGTTTAGTTTGACGTTCGCAATTTCAGACTGTTTTCTATCCCACATAAATTGTAACTGTGCGCACGGTGGATATTTAGACATGGTTGCGTAGCCCTGCTGCAAGTGAATGTAGAATCGATAGAAAGTAAGTAGTGCGCCACAGGGAGAGGGTCTGTAGGACTCCACGTAAAATTTAAAATATTTCGTACGAGAGCAACGTACTGTTCAGTTATGCCTGTAACCTAAATATTTGTTAGAGCGTTTGCCCTATATGAGCATGAGCAACGGACACTTTGAAGTCCACACGCAGCATTGATGCAACATTACAAAACAAATTCCGTGCGTTTCCATCGCACTCACCATGTCGCCGAACTGGTTGATGTCAAGGCTGTACGACACGAGGCCTTTCACGTATTTTTCGTTGTGTCGTGCGATGAACAGGCTGTTTTCTGTGAATATCTTGAATCTCAGAAGTTCTTCATGGGCAGATGTGTAGTTTCTACCTAGTGGGAAAGGCAACACCTTTTCGATTATCTATTTTAATCTCATGGTGCAATGAGTATCATTAAAGACCAAAAAAAAAAACCTTTGCTTCAGAGGCTTTGTCACGCCTAAACGTAGCTTTACAATCGTTCGCTACACACACTGCCGTATGCCGTTCTCAGATGAAGGCTGCGATACGTATGCCGAGCTCCCTTGCTCCACAATCTTTCCTTTGTTATACTGTCGACCAATCTCTTAACAAAATCAAAAAGCACTAAACCACAATGCACTCACCGTGCTTTGTCTTGAACGCTTGCCATTCTGATCGGATGACTTCTTCCGCTGTCACAGCGAATGCCACAGCAAGTGCGGCAGACAGCAGGAGCATGTGTAGAATCATGGCTGATGAAAAAACAGCCTGCAGGAAATAGGCTTGTCATTATCGTGGTCCATGTGGCTCGTAATATAAACAATCAATTGTTATTATTTGTGTATTTGCCTATTGAGATACCACAATACCTTGCAAATGGACCAACTCTGATCTGGCAGGAGGTCAAATTCGTATTTTTGCGTGCTCGTTTAGCGCGCGTGCTTCTATCGTACTCCTCGAAATGAAGAGCTATGTGATCGGCTCAATTAAAAATAAATATGCTGCTGAAACTTGCTCAATACGAATAAATGTCTTTTTATTATGGTATCAAACCATGCTTTCCACCCACCAAATAAATTAAGTAAGTGACAATGAACTCGGTGTTTCAAGATTACCTTAATTGTCCTCAATCACGCATCGACAGTACAGGCTACAAGGCGAAACCAAGCGTTAGACCCTGCGCAATATCTGCTTGGAGGAGGAAACGCAATGGAATTAGGTAAGTTATCTGGACTTGTCCTGAAAGACCTCATTATGAAATATGTGCTGCGATCATTTTACTGGATAATAAGGCGAAACCACTTAGAGATAATTTTTTTGCACTTACGATCAATACTCAGCATTTTGTGCATAAGTGCATGCATGCTTCATTAGGTGCCTCCACGTGATGAAGTTTTTTCTTAGATCATTATAAATGCACCAGTTGTTGTGGTCAGTTCCTCGCATCAGCTAGCTCTGTTTAGATGATTATTATACGAATAAATAATTCGTATTGTCTCTTGTGACAGTGAATCGTGAGCGTTCTCTTCGTGTCTGCAAAAGTTAAACAGGGTATAAAAAAAGGGGGCGGGGTGGCAATCTACAAAAGGCGCAGAACACTGACTTAACGGTTGTGTAACAGCAAGAGTAAATATTATGCAAATCCCACCCGCCTTGGGAATCGACGTCATGCGAAGCATTTTGCACGGAATTCACTATTCAACCTGGTTTCGGATTCCACAATGTTTTACCAGATGGACTAACGCGATTCTGTAAGCGAGCAATTGTGTGTGGCATCAGTAGCAAGGTGACGCCGAAGGGGACGGTGATAGCAGTTGGACGGCGATGACATGATGACCTGATTTATTGTAATCCGAAAAATCAACTTGTCAACTTGATTCCTCATGAGTTGGACAGATCGCGAAGGGAGTAAAATGTCGCACAGTATCTACGTAGCTTTACCTGCTAAGAGAAAAGTATTGGAGAAGGTGGGCCGATTCTGAAAGGGAAGGGGGGGGGGGGGGGGTTCAGTATAACATGGCGTCTAGAAGCACTAGCTGCCACCAGGGAAGCATGGAAAGAGTCCGGCACACTCTCGCTTTTAAGAGCAACTTGTTGATGTGCGGATGCACAAGAGCGACAGTGACATTTCCGTGGTCGAACAGAAACTGGCGCACGAGAGCGCGAGTGAGAGCCCGTGTTGAGACGTGATGCATGCGCCAGTTACCTTGAAAGCAAGTTGGTGTTGGCACGAGAAAAGCAGACGTGCGATTGAGGTTAACGTAGATGAGCTATCCCTGCACAGCCTTCCAGCGGAAGTTATAAATTTTCAAAAAATGCCTTAGAAATATAAACACGTCGCTTTATGCCGGCGCTGGACTGCGGTCTATAGTGCCTGGCGCTATGATTATTACTATAACACGCATATCTAGTGATTGAATTATTCCTGCTTTGTATCGTTTATCATAGGCTTTGTTTGCCAAGCGATCTTACTTGTTCATGCTACTTTCCGCACTCTAAAAAATATTAAGAAAAAATGTGCAATATTGGCCTAATCTTTAGAGCCTCGGGATGCTGTGCTGGGACATCTCGGTTCAGTGCAATTATCGCACACATCAGCAATATAACAAAATACCAAAATGATGCGAGACGGAAATGTTCCTAATGCAATGTGTCTGGAATGAGCCAAAATATGCTTCGCAATAAAAATATTTACATAGATAATTGTTCTACGCAGTGCAGCGTGCGAGACGGTGCGACACATTTTGCCAAAAGCGCTATGCTGCCTGTACAATGCTCTCTTACAGGAGTGCCTATGTGCGTGATGTGAGTGATGCGAAACCGTACGTACCTGTTAATGGGTAGTTTGACAGCCTCTTGTAATGTTGCTGGGAGCAATTGGTCCCTCTTTTAAAGGCAGCCAGCTTCTGCCAGGAATGTCTTACCTGACTTCCGTGGGGGCGTAGCACCTCGGGGCGTCTTTTAAAAGAGGAGGAGAAAACGGTTCCTAATCTTGCACAGTGCCTATTGTTTCATGCTCAGCACTTCCGTGAGTGATGCTTCGCCGTTTCCGCATGCGGATGTGCAAAATGGCAAAACTGTAGTTCAGCTGTTTACGCACCGATAAGAAACTGTGTGTACACATGATGTCGAGTAGGAGCGTCTGTAAATATAGTCTGCCCGACTTTTCCTTATCATGCGCCGTTTGCGCAATCTACTCCGATAATGTGATTCTGAAGCATCAAAGACGTGTTTGACCCATGAATTTTTAATACGAGTCTATTGTATACAGTAGAAAATGCCAATCGCTGTCTCTAAATAGGGAATGGAAACCGTGCTTTTATCGCTGTGTTACCCCCCCCCCCCCCAAAAAAAAAAGATGGCCATTAAAACAAACCAGGGTGTTTTTATATCTGGAGCTTATCTCCAGCCACCATTTCTGATTTTAGTTATCAAGAAGTGTAGCCTCGGTACATTCAAAACAAAGAGGAGGTCGTCGAGGCACCTGCACTGACATCGAACATGCATAGAAAACGAGCTGCTGATAAGCACAACTGGCGCCATAAATATGTGAAAACCAGGACACATACTCGTAGACGCACGCACAGACAATTTTACCAAGGAAGTCTAAAAAATATGCCCTAGATTACGTCTTCTAGACAAACTTATGGCTCCAGACAGTATCTTGAGGACATGACTGTGTTTCGTACATTGCTCTTTCGGGTATCACCAATGCCCGCATGAGAATGGATAGCTAAAGAACACAGTGTCATACGATGACGTTTTTTCAATGACTCACAGTTTCACTTGTTGGCAAAATGAAAACAACGACATGCGTTGGAAGCAAAGCAAAGCGCTTCTCATGATGACAATTTTTATCGAAATAGTTTAACTATGTATACAAATGGACCTAATCGCGTGCGTTGCGCTGCTGAGCATGAGGTAGCGGGATCGAATTCGTGCCGTGGCGGCCGCATTCCGATGGAGGCGAAATGCAAAAACGTCCATGTGCTTGCGTAGTAGTACACGTTAAAAAACCCCAGGTGGACAAAATTAATCCGGAGCCCTCCACTACGGCGTGCCCCATAATGAGAACTGGTTTTGGCACGTAAAACCCCAGAAAGAAGGACCTAATCGCGTATGTGAAGTAAATCAAAGGAGAAACCATTGAACAAGGTAATACTGAGAAAATGTAGAAAAAAGAAACATAAATACGAAAACCACACGTTTAAGCGGATTAACGATGAATAAATAAACTTTTTAACATGTGGCATTACAGAAGCATGGCTTAGGCAAGTATCTGTAGGCAAGAGGGATATTCAGTTATGCGAAATGCCTCTACTATTTTTTTTGAGCTGTATGTCACTTTTGAGAACAAGTCTAAATCTTAATTAAATTGAAATATAGGGTTTCACCAGCTAACACGATGACAGGATTAAGAGACGTGCCGTAGTGGGGTGCTTCGGATTAATTTTGACAGCCTAAGGTTCTTTAACGTGCACCTAAATCTAAGGAATGTTAGCGAACTAGCCTGGTAATCAAGTTTGCCTCACAAGTGTTTTCGTAACTGTACGACATGATTGCCCAGAAACTTCATTCATTTGATTTTACATGGCGTTATAAATAGTTGCATGCGAGATTTAACCCAAGGTGTGTCTAGGTGTTTATTTAATTAGCGATGCATTATCGCCACCAAGTGGCCTGTGAAGGTTACAGGCGGGATCCTGTGATAAACGGTGCACTGGAAGTATAGACAGAAGGGGATCTCATTCTGAGCCCAGAACAGATTATTTAAATACGCAATAACTACTGTTTCTGCTGACTCCCGCTTGCCTTTTTCACAAATCAGTCAAGCTCCTAACTGATGTGTCCGTCAAGAGCAATGCCTCACACAAACTGACCTTCGAAATCTTGCGCTTTACTAGAGCGGAAACTCGGGCTATCCGGATATTCAGGATCAGCGCGTAATACGACATGCTAACGGAGAAGAGACATACGCAGCACCGAGTGTGTATCTTCTGTGTCTCTTCTACGTTTCTGCCTTGTTTTACGTGCTGTTATTTCATGATCTTGCACTTGGTAAAGGATCAGCCCTTCTCCCGAGCTGCTCAATACGTGATGTGCCTAATGTGAACTGCTTTACTTAGAATGAAGTGGCTATGGTTGGTGTAGGGATTTATGTTCACTGCATAGCGACCAACCAGATTTTTTTAACAGCTGGAACAGATGATCGCCATATTACAATAGGGCACACAATGTGAAGGACAAAGAAAATATTCACGTATATATTTTATGTCAATTTATTTTTCTTTGAAGATCCCGAAGATGAAAATCCTAAACCAGAGGATACGATGGACTTGCTGCTACGCCACACATGTTCTTGTTTCGAATTACCTTAAAATAACCGCCATCTCCCCAGCGATCTCCATAGCTGCAAAACAAAGCAAATTTTTTGCATAAGCATATTATTAGAATGATAATACGTAAAAAATCTTAATTATTGTCGTCCCAGCGCAACATCAGCAGCTTAAGTGTAAAAAATACCGAGTGTTTTAGCGAACACTTTCAAAAATGTTTAAAGTTTGCATGTGGCAGGTAGCACAATTCTAGTTCATGAGCAGGTCTACTCATGGAGGCGGACTTTACTTACATAACGATTTTCAATGCATAGTCGACAAATAACAAAAACTGACTAATTAAGTTTGTAACTAATTATACCTTACATATTGCAATTTACAAATTCTAGCCGTGGAGTTCACAAGGTGAATTCAATTGGAACTAATTCCCAGGATTACACCAGTTTCGAGATAATAATTCCCGAATTTGCGGAGAAATGCCCTGGCGTTCTACTTACTTTTGTGCTTCAATGCATAAAACGATGTTCTGCTACAAAGGTAAGTGGAATGTCAATGCATTCTAGTTTAGATATCGTAATGAGATGTCGAAATTTTGGCAGCGAAGTTAGACGCCGGAGCTCATGAGCAATTGTAGAAATGAACAAGATAAACCTCGGAGTGGAAAAGCTATATTGCTGCGAAGCTGTATATGGCTAGTTTCCAGCGGATCGATGTCCGTAGTTCAAAAATCCCGAAGACAGTGCAATACTGGGCCGACTCGCGGCAGAAGTGAAGTAGGCTTCAAGCACTATACTCCCAATTGCAAAAATAAGTTTAATATCTTGGGCCCAAATACAACCCGTAGGAGATATTAAGCTGATAACAGCTGATACTACACTTTGACTCGCGTCGGCCATGTCTACGTTCGCACCGTACACTTGTAAGCCATCCCGTGTATTCAAACTAGTGCCTACCAATCTGAGTATCTTCTGCCTCCTGACGTCATGCTATACGTAGGCTCTTTTCCTCAGTTCTGCTCTGACTGTGAAATGGGTAGGCCGCGTGTTGTACGGTCGGAAGAAGAACAGTACGCCTACCAAGAACAACGGCGTGAGCAGAAATGGGCGTGGCGGCGGAGTAAGCAGACCACCGATGATGAGCGGCCCGCGGACGCCAAGCGTATAATAGCGTGCTGCCCTACAGGACCGCGAGGCGAAAACAAATGCAAGCCGTCCATATGGCTCCGATCCCGCAAACTTGGAACGTTTCACCGGAGCAACGGTCAGTCACTACATACACAGCTTTGCTGGCCATCCACCTTCATAGAGTTTTGTGGTCAAGTATTTTGTGGTGCCGAACAAGGAAAAAAACATACATAAAAGCACAATTGTCCATGAGAACTAGTTAACATTTCTGATACCACAGCAGATGTGAAGCACGTGACAACTGCAGAACAATGAATCAAATGAACCACGTATATACGTACTGAACAGACGGCGAGTGAATAGCGGGGCGTTTCCTCTCGATGAACGTTCGCGTCAGCCATGTTTTTAAGGTACTTGTTCATTGAGTTCTTTCTAATCTCTGCAACACACTCAGATTAAGACGAGGCGTCTCACCTGTTTTTCAGGAGCCAGTATTCTATGCCATACTGAACACCATACCCGACGGCGAGAACGACATGGTTTAAACGGTACGTTGTACAGGACGGGTCGTCGACGATTCCTATGGCAGAAGGAAATCTTAAAAGACACATTCGGCACTACAAAATCGCATTTCAAATAAAAAAGTAATAATGAATACTTTTCTATGTTAATATGCGATGACGCATTAGAAAACTTCATCTAGTACATCAGTACTAAAACCTGATTTCATATGCGTTTACAGACTGAGTCGAACCTATCTGACACGTGATTACCAGTGTACCCCATCATGCAGCCCCGCGAACAAAAATTAAGCAATCCGCCTTCTTCACGGCGCTACGGCGCATGCGCCCTGCCCTGACGGATTAGTCGCGAAACGTTTTGGAAGGGTCGCGCGCGCGGCCGTGCGGCCCCGTCTCGGGGGAACGCCCCCCCCCTTCCCCCCCCCCCCCCAAAAAAAAAAAAAAAACATGCGCTCGCACGCGCGCTACTGCAAGTGCAAACTCGTGCTGTGTACCTCGTCGAAACTTCAATGGTAGCTCGACGTCGGTGCGGTACCGAAAACGTGCGTAGCGTAAGACTGCAACTCCACTTTTAACAGAAAGCGGTGAAGGCTTCGTCTAGACTGCACAGGGAACCACGTAGTTGCCGCCTTGCATCGATGGCTGTAATAGCAAATTTATCGATAAACCCCTGCGTTACACTTGGACGACACTTAAAAACACGTTGCTGACGAATACTTCATGCAGCGTCGGTCCTCGCTTGCTGGTAGTGGCAGCGTGTGGCCCGACTTCACGTACTCGTTCAAGGCGCGGTAACATTGGGACGATACGAGACTGACAAGACGCGCACGCCTACGATTGGCCGACCATTCAGCACTGTGTCGCTGAGACCATTTTATCATACCAGGCCTACAAGACGTAACCAACGAGCACGAGTTGTCGTAATGCGATGGGCTTTCTTCTCGACGGCACCGATAAAATCATCGTGCCGACCATCATTCGGCCGAACCCCGCGCGATCGGCCGTCGAACCGATAACGCGATAGCCGCAACGGCTACGTTAGTATATGTAAATAATCGGGCTCAAAGTGAGTGAAGACATGCCTACGAAGTTGAAATGCACAAGATTCCACCCTCTCAATCCGTGCACTTAAGTTTGAGCCAATGTTGATCCTGTTCAGCGAAGGTTAGGCCTGGCGCCGTCGAGTTCGCGCACCCGCTACCGGCGGACCGATACTGAAAAGTAAGCAAGTTATAATGAAGGAAACTGCTTTTATAGTCCAATTCTAGCCTTAGCGATTTTAAATAAACTACCCTTCGCTTCGATCGCCGCGTACACAATGAATGAATGAATGAATTCTTTTATTAAGAAAAGGGAGGACCGAAGGTCGCTGGTGGGGGAGAAGGGAGCGTACACAATAAGCTGCAAGCGGGGACACAGCGCTGTGCCCAACGCCTGTGCCAACATCTGTACTGTACGTCACCGTTCCCGTAGGCTGCCGGTCGTATTCACGACGTAGATGGGTGGGTTTTTACGTGTTGGCATGCTGACACATTCCTTAAATCCTGCGATGTACTCTTTATCTCTGCGGCAAACCCGAAACAAGAGACGGTACATGTGGTACAGCATGCATAAACAGCCGCTTCGCTCAGTTATATACCAATGGTGTAAGCGATGGCATCTGCGTTTTTGCAGGAGAACAACACGGTCTTTAAATGAGCGCTTATGCGAGCACAATTTGCTCTAATAATGCTTTATGACACGCGCAAACTAACTATCGCGAAGTTAAAGAAAAGCGAGAATCAGTAATAAATTAACAGCGCAATATTTGTAACTGGATCACAGCCACCATTGAAGTGGCTCAGCCGCTCATACTGACTCGTCTCACGATGGAACGACGCGGCTCATATGAGCAGATATGTGTGTTTTATTCTACGTTTTGACAATATTTCATATCAGCGCCTTTTCATTTATGCACCTCTTCCCCCATTTTTGACGATAACAACGATCTGTGGCTGTAGATGCCGATGTAAACAAGTGCATGGCTTTGCTAAATTCAACGCGGAAGGCTGCGCACTCGAAAACATCTTATTTATGCGAAATGTCTAAAGAACGTGTAAAAAGAATTACAAAAAAGCGAGGTGCAAGTGCAGGAGTTAGCGCCAACAAACTCCAAAGCAGCCGCTACGGCAGAGGGAACTCAGCGTGCCTTTATCGGCCGCACTGTAAACAAAACAGCACACTCAGGCCTGCTCTCCCTACATGTATATAGTTGATGAGCGCTACATGGCTTCCAGGAACGACATGCTGCCCCCCAGAAGCCATTAATAATTATTCGCGATCCACGAAACGCCCAACCGATGCGCACTTAACACGGGCGCAGGTTCACAAGTGAACCGGCGAAAGCCCCAGCACCCTGCCAAAACGTTTCCAGCGGCGCGCGGCAGAGGGCAGCACAGTAAAATGAAAAAGGCGGATTCAGGGACAAGCATTGCACCCACAACGATTATGTGTATTTGGTTAAGTCATTACGCCTAAAACTAGACAAAAGACTTGTTCTTGTATGCCTCCTTAGCTGAATGCGTGATGTTTAAAAGTGCTGTCCACGTGTTTCTGTTGGGTCTTAATACATTGCTTGCGCTAGTGGAAGGCAAGTGTGTATACTATAAATTTAACTTTTGTGTGCGTGAATTAGCGTGCGCGGAAGTTGATTCTTTCAACAACGTGGTTCTTGTGAATGAAGAGAGCGAATATTTTAAACTATAGAGAACTGTGCAGACCCAAAGTTAATTTCTAGTGTAGCTGTTGTTTTAAACTGTACCTTTAGAGATAAATTTGGAGAACTGCTTGCACTCAACACTACGCTTCCAATTTTTGATTTCAGGAGAACATAATTTACTGCGGGCGTTATATGGTTGTGAAAATAGCGAACCAAACGTTTTTTTTTTTTTTTTTATTCGTGGCAGTCATTGTTTGGTTGCAATAGGAGACAATGTCCTGAACATTGATGTTTCTGTCGCTGGGCGATACTTTCGTATACTGAAGCTCGTTCTTCTCGATGACTCGTTTGCTGCTGTATACATTCGCAGCAAATTGAGGCCCTAAGGACATTGCTTTCTCAAGCTATGCAAAATGTTCGCGAAAGCTAAATCATGATATTTTTTACTGTATAAGCATCGCCGTGAAGCGGGAAACTCTCGGCAAATTGATCTCTGGGAAGAGCTTAAAATATTCAGCTTCTGAATGCTAGAATTTTGTGTCTTTCATAAATATAAGTTTCCTTTCATCAATGCGGATAACAATGAATTGTATTTGTGGACTTATCTTTGAAAACAGCAAACCTTTAAACGCCCAACTTTAAAAGAAAATTATATTTCAAGTTCGTACCTTTCGTATAATAGTCAGTACGTTCATATTAACTCCGTGCTCATATAAATGTTGACATGCGTACACTGTATATTTTTTTCCGGCGACCGTTTATCACAAGCTAACCCCTATTAGCCGTTACTTAGACAAGACATTGTTAATGCAGGCAATCTTATTAAGGGACAGCCGTTCGTTATAAAATTGGTGACAACAAAGGAAGTTTTTTCTCCACCTTGACGACTTGTGTTAGCCTGTAATCTCTCGATAACAGTGAATTATTTCTGTCTTGAAAAATAACGGGTTTGATGACCAGAAGCTTTAAGGCATCCGGATTTATTTTCACCATGTAGAGTTCCTTGCGGTAAAGCGATAGCAAAGCATACGAACGTTCTTGCATGATGTCTTCATAAAAACACGGCGGGAGCCGCTGCCACCTGAACGCACAATCTCTTTCTCAACAACTTACGTCATAGGCAATTTATCGCAGCAGCGGCAGTGATTTCGATGTTTTGTGTAGCGTGAAAGCAAACGAGCACTATTTGTTCTCACGAAATATGTTCATTTATAAAGAACTGCGCCAAATTTATGCCTTTTGCCACACTGGACCTTTTTGTACTCATGCCTTGAAACTGACTTTCATTTACATGCATTCTATTTCATTCATTTTAGTGTCGAAAAATCTTGAAAGGGTCATTGTAGACTCTCAGCAGCAACCGTAATTGAATCTAGCTTAGAAAACTCTTGATGACGTTAGAAACCAACCTTCAAGTACCATTTATATGAAAAAAAAATCATAAAGGGGAAATATATTGATTCACCCATGAGTAAGACAAACTATACAACGGCATGGAGTCCACAGAAAGAAAGCATTGCAGACGAAGAGACTCTTGTCCTCGCCCCGGGCTTGTCCCTGGACCAACGCCTTGCCGTGGCATCACGGGGCTATGGACAACAATTTTTTTATTACGAAGATTTCTTCCTGGTAAACCCGTGTTTTATATGTTTCGCCTGACCAGAGAGAGCTTTTCTTCGACGGCGAATTTTTTTTTCTTAGAAAGAAACGCGCCTGGTATTTTTTTCGTACCTTCGTAGTACTCTTTAATAGATGACAATATTTTCCTTTCACAAATCTCCCTCCATCTTGCGGGTAACCGTACAACTAATTTGACAAACTAAATGAAATTTAATTCTTGCATTTAACTTTGCAAAACTGCTTAGTAAGTTAAGAAGGGTGCCGTAACAAAGGACTCCGGAATAATTATGACGACTTGGGTTCCTTTAATGTGCTCCTGAATCTAAGCACACACAAATTTTAACATTTTGGCTCCATCGAAATGTGGCCCCTGCCTTCTGTAATCGAAACCTCGACCTCCTGTCCAGCAGCAGAAATCCCTAAACACTGTGACACCAGGGTGGGTGCGATTAGCGTTTCTGGAGTTCAAGGTTCGTTTGCAGCATACCGTTCATATCTTTAAACTGCATGCACTCAGTGCTGTGGATCTTAGCGGAACTGATTTGTCACACTGAATGTGCATTCCACAAACACTGCGTTGGTCAGCATGCTGTACATTTAACTAGCTCACAAGAACAAGTCGGGGAAAAAAATAGGTAGAAACCCAGTCAAACATGCGCTTGAGAATGAAAAAAGTCTATTTCAATATGGCCAGATAAAAAGATAATTTTTTGGTTTTATGCTTTCCAAAGTGGTGCAATACTATTTTCGCATCATTGCCGTAGGTGTAAGAGAATTTTCGACATGTGATGTCCGCTGTACTTAAAAAAATGCTTCACAACACCGCAATATTAGCTATGAACTGTGACATGACGTTGATCATCATTAATGAGCCCACCGCCGGGCAACTATGCGGAACCATCCTACAGTATCTAAGTCATTTCAGAGGCAATAACACATGGCGCACGTTGTGACCAAGATATTTGGTCATGTAGGAAGACGGAAAAGTAGGGAGTTGCAAATCAATTCTATGGACGTCCGCAAGGTAGGGGAAGAAGAGATCAGCAATTATTCCTCCAACTGGCGGGCTCCCCACACAACTCATTTGGCATCTTTAGTCTTCCCTTGCTTTAAGCTGTCGAATAATTCGATCTACATTGTTCTTTGACCTGCTAGCCTCCTGGTTACCTTGGATTGTAGAGCAACCACACCGGAGAGTCATTGGTTCGTGCTTGATGCCAGAAAAATCACAAATTGTTCTTGAACTGCGAAACATTATTTTTAAAGAAAATAATAGTTTCCTTTCTAACTTCAGAGACTGTAAGGTGGATGACTAACCTTGATTTTTCACAAGTAGAGAGAGCTCTTTCAAGGCCAAATTACATTAAAAATCATAAAAAAACACAAATGCTACTAATTGCTGACGAGGTGTTTGTGATCTCTGTGGTATGCTACCTGACCAAACCACTTTTTCGGTGAACTCGTGACAGCATAATGAAGAGTTCCTGCAATAGGAAACATGTATACCCGACTTCTGCACTAGCCGGACCGCAACGACTCTGTACCACCACCTGGGAGCGTTCACATGAATGGCACGCTCTAGAACGTACAAAACTGAGGAATTCACGCACCGCACGAATGCAAGTGCACTAAGGCTCTGAAGCTTCTATATAATGTGTGAAAGAAAGGACGCTCCTGTAAGGGGACGGTCACCGTGGTACGTACCATGCTTATAGAACCTGAATGGCCGAAAGTGTGGATCGATGGATACGGAGATAGGTCCCACTGTTGCCACGGCCACCTTCAGCTGCTTTTCACATCCCTTCTTAAGCTTGACGTGTCCTTTCGCGGTGGCTCCGACGTTTTCTTTCTTGAATTTGCAAGGTTGTCTCTGATCCCAAATATATATTTAATTATAGGTTACATATATATGTGTGTATATATATAATGAACGAGTAGAAAGATACCGAGGGGCCCGGTATTTAATAAACATATAAACAAAAATAAACATTACTAAATAAATGGAAAAGCAAATGGCTAAAAAACAGGAGGACGCTTAAGCTTCCTCTTTAAGAGCAGAACGCGATAGCGTTATCGGGACCCGTTCACAACGCATCGTTCGCATACGGCAAGTAGGCTTCATTCATTGCAACACTGAACACGGAAAAGCCAGCTTACAAAGACCAAGCCCACACCGATCCCCTTAATGTTGTTGGCTTCACTTTTAAACAGATATGCATTGCTGAAAACACGTTTTTCTAGGGGTAATGTGAGTAGTCTTATATTAATGTGTGAAGGACCTAGCACCTTTTTCTATTATTTTATTAATTGTTTGCTTTTTGCCCCGAGGCACCCGCGGGTCCAGAACTCTTTAGGCAGGCTAAGTCCCAGTTTATTTGCCGAGGAGGCGAGCGCCATCTGGATGTCGTTTTTGCAAGTAATGAACCCTGGCGAGCCGTGTTATATGGTAGAAATGCTGGAAAAGGGTTTTGTGTTTTTCTTTCCTCATAACAGAATTATGTTATCTCGTACATTGAGATTACAATACGGCGTTATCATGTCTGTAGGTTGTAGTTAGGTAGTACTTTACAATTTTCCTGTCGGATTTTACTTTGAGAACTCCAGTTTTCTGCACTAACGGCCCTGCGCCACGCGGAGGGCCTGCGTTATCTTGGCGGTTCGGGATGATTGAAATAATTAGCCACGGACGCATGTATCGACACGCGGCTTAGAACGCCCTTTTCAATTTCTCGCTGGCAAGTCAGCACTTTGAGACGCCTGGCGCATTTCGATTCGGCCACCTCGAGAGGCTGAACCGCTGCAATTAGTAGCAATCTAGGATAGATGGATGAAAAACTTTATTAGGGTCCTTGAGGGCGCGCGCTAGCGCGCAGCGGACCGCTCCCACGTCGGGACAGAGAGGCCGAGCCTCTCCGTCGCGTCGCGGGCCTGTTGGACAGCCCATAACTGCTCTTCGAGGTGGTAGCAGTCTAGGAGGCTATAAAAAAGTCACAGTTTCGCCCGCAAGGCGAAGCATCGATTTCGAAAGCAAATTACCAAAGAGCTATACGAAGCAAGGATAGTAGTTTAATGGGCCGTATAAAGTTGTAAACATTCGCTTACTAACTAAATAGAAAACACGGTGTCCCGCGCGCACATGTAAACATAAACACACATCTCGCTCGTTGAGCGCGGGAACTCGCTGTAAAAACGCCGGAGTGAGAAAGCACCCCAGCAGCCGTGGTCAAATTGACCTTCGCGCTGTCTCTCGTGTCGTTTCAACGCAAACTAAACGTCGAAAGCATAGCGCATACGAAGGTACCGGCACTCGGCGCATGCACTTTTGCTATCGTACAATTGCTATCGGAAAAAAATTAAGCCAGTTCCACGCTTGTCAAATCTGCAGGCGTATGTGCATAGAGAAGTGGGTATGACGCTTGCCTTCGGACCGTGAGTACCCGATTTCAAATCCCCTCTCTTTCTTTCTCTCTATGTGTGTTTCTCGTTCTTTTTTTCTCTGTGTGTGTGTGTCTCTCGCTCCCATTTTCTCTTCTCTCGCCCGTAGCAAGTTGTTTTACAATCGTCGGTATAACGCAATCATATAGTTCCCATAAATGCATGTTCTGCCAGCGTGGGAGTGGTTATGGCACTCGCCTTCGAACCGTGGGTACCGGGGCTTGAATCCCGCCTTGCCAAGAAAGTTTATTTTATTTATTTATTTCGCTATCTGTCTAACTCTCTTTCTCTCTCTCTGCACCTCCTCTCCTCATTTCACACTCTCTCCCCTTCGCTTCGTAGTGATCAACCTCGACTTTAACAGCTCCGCAGGTAAAAATTCTTTTATATCCTCCTAGGTAGCAATTGTGTGTTTTCACATATTATTCTGCACTTTGTAGCAATTGTGTGTGTTCGCGTAGTATTCTCAACTTATAAAAGTATACAGTCCTCTGAAATTTAGGGCAGTGCAGGCAGTTAAAGCGTTATAATAAACAGCCACAGGAGCTTCTGAATCCACAAGCACGAAGATCAGACAAATCCATGTACTTCCTACCGTACCGATGGTGGCTGAACAATCGCAGCGCCAGAATTCGCTCTAGTGGTTATTGTACGAAACTTTATGGTTGGCACCCGCATCTAGGAGCGGTTAAGCGAAGTAATGCATCGCGGCACTAACGAACGCCGACAGGAGCGCTTTGGTAGTCACAGTGCAGCGGAGAGTGTAATGCGGTATAGCCTGGTGTTAGAGCACTTTCTGTACATTTGTCTTTCGCGTCGGATTAGCCTGTGGCGCCTCGTCGCCTATGGAATGCGGATCCAACATGTATCAGCAGTGCTTACACTCCGCCCACTGCTTCCCCTCCGATTTCGCCAGAGAAGAAAACTGCTGAGCTGAGTGGCACAGAAAGGCAACGCCGTTGACGGGTGAATCTCGCTTTGGTCCGGTGAGAGACACGCCAGCGTCAAGCAGAACTCCCTTGCGCGTTCGCGGCGCACGCAGGGAACACTGCCACTCGCATTCCTGATGCTGAGCGCGTCGCAACTCAACTGGCTGCCTAAGACACTACGTAGTCGGACCAAAATGCTCTTACCTTCGCCGCAGCGACTCGGCAGCTGGACGCCGCTCGCCAACAGGACGCCGCGCACCAAGCAAGCATGCAACACGGTTGCGGGCCCGGTGATCGTACGCGCGCTTTTCGCTGCAGCGAACCATTAGTTCACGAAGCAAACATGCAACAGCTTTCATGAAGACACGTTTCACTTTCGTGTTCTATACCGATTCCTGTGAAGGAGAGATTAATCATATTTTTAGATGCGAAGCAGCTTATAGTCGGGGCTATGTCCCTCCCTCCATCCGCCGTGTGGTGTCCACACCCGCACTGAGCATGCGCATTCTACTCCCCCTCCTCTGCTTGTATGCATATGTATAGTATATGTACGCCAAGCTCCCGCTTTCGGAAGCCGGTTTCTGCTTCCGGTTCCGCTTCCGTTTCCACTTCCGGTTCCGCTTCTGGTTCCGCTTCCGCTTCCGGAAGCCAGCTTCCGGATTCCGGAGAACGCTTCCGGCGTTTTGCCCGAATGATCCCCCGGTGCTTCGCCCACTCATCATCATTCACTTCGTCCTCTCATTCTCCTCCCGCAGCGCCGCGATGAGTGCAAGGGCCAGCGCCAGCGTCAACGCCAGTGTCAGCGCCGTGGACAGCGCCGCGCAGAAGAGGGCCGATCTGAAAACTAATGGGAACTTGAGTCGACCCCATGGCTGCTTCGCATACTACTCAGGGTTCCCCTACGGGAAGATGGTGTAATTGTTTTGCATTCTGCCTAATGACATGAATAATTTTTATTAATTAATCAACTTTGCAAATAATACATGTAGAATAAGAGTATCAGTGAGAAAAGTGTATACGAACACAAAAAACAACCGATGCAGCTTTCTGTTGCTCGATACGTGCTGCAAAAAGCTTCGCCTTTAAGAGTAAAACGCGATACCGTTATCGGGACCCATTCGGATCACAACGCGCGACTGTAGGCCTGGTAAAAATGCTGGAAAAGAGGTTTGTGTTTGAGTTTCCTCGTAGCAGAATGAGGTGTTCTCGTACATTCAAATTGCAATCCCACGCCGAATGCTAAACAATCCAACGGCGAATCCTACGCCGAATGGTACAGTCGTACTTTACCATTTTCCAGACGGATTTCACTGTGAGAAATTCAATTTTTGTTCACCAAAACCTTGCACCACGTGGAGAGCCTGCGCGGTGGGGGTGGTTGGGGATGATTTACTCCGCCACCCGTATCACACGCCGGTTGCCGACGCCGGATTTTCGGCGACACGGGGCCCTTTATCGCGTTAAAAGTGTTTTGCCGAGCGTGAAAGAAGCCCGTGAATACAAGAAAAATTGCCGCGCGACTGGCTGCTTGAGGCACTTTGCGTGTATTTATCGGGCTTCTCTCTCTCTCTCTCTCTCTCTATATATATATATATATATATATATATATATATATATATATATACCCGGTGTTTCAGCGAAAGCTTTCAAAGATTTTTAAAGGTAGCCTGTGGCCGATAGCACAATTCTAGCTCACGAGCTGGTCTACTCGAAGAGGCGGACAGTACTTGCACAATAAATTGAAATGCATAGTCGACTAATTAACAAAACCTATTTAATTATATTTTAAGTAATTACCTCATACCCCCTATTGCAATTTACAAATTCTAGCCGTGGAGGTCGCCAGGCCTGGAACAAATTGGTCACTTGGAACAAATTCCTAGGATGACGACAGTTACAAGACAATAATTCCCGAACATTCCGGAGAAATGCATTGGCGTTCGAGTTACTTTTGTGATTCAATGCATACACGACGTAAAACTGGAAGGCCAATGCATTTCACGCTAAAATATATATGTTACAAACCGGAGTTGAAAATATAGGTGTTAGCGTTGATGCATCACATCATCGTTGCCTATTGTTCTTCTTTTCTTTCTTGGGATTTTTTACGTGCCAAAACCAGTTCTGATTATGAGGCACGCCGTAGTGGAGGGCTCCGGGTTAATTTTGACCACCTGGGGTTCTTTTAACGTGCACTACAACGCAAGCACACGGGCGTTTTTGCATTTCGCCTCCATCGAAATGCGGCCGCCGTGGCCGGGATTCGATCCCGCGAGCTCGTGCTCAGCAGCGCAACGCCTTAGCTGACTGAGCCACCCCGGCGGGTCTCGTTGCCTATTGAAGGAAACTGAACATGATGTGCGCTGCGGTTCCTGGTAATAAAAAAAAACGCCTAAAATATTTAGTATTGAAAGGTTCTTACATTGTTTCTTGGGCTTTATGTATTCGTCGTTAGTGAGAATGAATACTTGCCTTTTGGACGTAGGGGTAGCTCTCCTCGGTGTCGATGCCCCCGTTTCTTTTGATGTATTTGAAGCTGGTCACCGGACTGCCACCGAGACATTTAGATCCGGAGCGTTTGTGCACACAGTCAACGAGGTTTTGTTCGCTTAGCGAAACAAGCTTGCCAGTCTTATTGAAATGCTGGCCTTCGAGCGATCCCGTCTGGAGAAATTAAATTGAAGAATGTTTTTTTTTATCATGTGCAATTGTAGCTGATCTGAAATATGTACTCGGCATGCTGGAAGCATATGTCAGGCGTGCATCACTGAGACGCCCCACTGTGCCCTTCACTTGAGTTTCTTGGCGAACAAACTTCCCAAAGTAGTCGCACCTACTATTTTAGCCTGCCAGGTCACAATTTCGCTCTCGCAGAAAAAGGAAATGTAAAGAATTATATCCCGTTCGAAAGTTGATGCAATACACTCCAACCAACAGGCATAATGATTCTGAATGTAGCTTGTGAATTAATTCGTTAAGCCAACGACAGAGATATAACCAGTGGCCCTTAATTTGTAGCGGTCTTAAGGCCGTTGTCCCGTGATGCGATTATCATCGCACCGGAAGTGCGATTTCCGTCGCATGCGACAAAATCGCAGTCGCAGTGCCGACTCTGCGCTTTTCGGCTGCGACCAACTGGTTGGTCGCAACGTCGCAGCGTTCGCTGCGATTTTCTTTCGAAATTGCGCCGAGAGCTATTTCGTGGTCTGTTTTGGAAATAGGCGTCGGTCGCTCAACACAGCGTTTATAGATACTTTTTTGTCGATAAATATTGGCTCTATATGTATACTAGCCTCGAACCGTGCAAGTAATTGAGTTGAGCCATGGATTGCGCAATCGGTACGTACCATCAGCACCGACACGCGAACAGTGCAGACAAAAACTCGTAGGTCAGATTCGGTTGTGTGATTTCTATGCGTTTGTTGACACGCTACGTTGCTAATCACGCGACACTTCTTTACGTTGGATTGGGGTGCTGATCTTACGTACTTTTGAGTGCTTTTCCGTTATTCATACGCGCTGCGAGTTGGTAAATACTACGAGGTATCCCTCAAGGAAAGACATGGCCGTCGGATGTCGTCCCAATTTCCAGGTTGTACAAGCTACTCGTGATATACGAAACCGCTACAGTTATAGCGCGGTATGTTTTACGGACGGAACAATTTAAAGATATACATCTACGGACAAATCCTACGGTCAAATAGACACGCTATACGCGTGACAATTTACTTGCAGTCAGTTGGTTTGGGCTTTGATGCGCATTTTCCCCAATGAATTATCTCATTTCAAGGTTCTGTTACTTCCACTGCGAGACGACACTGCTTATCAAGCACGCAAAACGAACGAGCAAACTCTTTATCGTTACGAATGTTCTACAATAGGTGAGGCGTAAACTCGTAAAGGCTCATGGCATTCGCCGTCTGCATCGACTTCCGGTTCAAGGCATCCGCGGCGCGCCGTCTCGCCAGCGACTTTGTTGGAGCTGAGACACGTTTTTTCGTTCGATCTCGTTACATATCTTATCGCTAGCGCAATCATGGTTGGTTGTGCAGCTGTCGGTTGCTCAAGTTCGACTACGAAAGGGAAAAAGATGTTCAGGTTCCCCTGGAGCGAAGAAAGAAAAATGAAGTGGGTTGTGGGGCAGTACGGAGAGCCACGGTGAGTGGTAGCCTCTGGATACCAAGCGTCGGATCCAGAGTATGCTAAGACCACTTCGTCACAGGTGGGTGATATCTGCCGTTGTTCTTGCATGTATGATTTATCAGTGTCTTACGCATTCGGTATTTAACTTGCGTACAGGCGCACCTAGCAAAGATCCACACCATGTTGACTACGTGCGATCGATATTTTGGCACGACGAGAGAGCAACTGAGGCGTCAAGATGGAAGCGTGAAAGGTATTTAGGTATATAGTTCTTTCATCGGCACAACCACAATCTCACTGTCTACGCAGGTACCACAGGCACACGGCTTTAACGGAAAAACGCACAGCCGCAGTGCAACATGCAACCGGGGCTGGCATTCATCCTGTGACAAGTGTGACACAGCAGCCAACGGCCGCAGGATATCACGCTAGAAGTACCGATGAGGAATCTAGGGACACAGCAGTAGTCAGTGCTTCTAACTGCAACGACACACAAGGAGCCAGTGTTTCCGAAGACGAGGACATCGCACCAGTGGAAGAAAATGACGCGTCGGGAACGTCTTTCGACGAAGCGGTAGCTGCACGCTCGTAAGATCTTACTGCTTCGTGACGATCTACTGAAGCGGTAGTTTAAATGTAAGGACTTGTAGATACTTTTTCTTTTTTCAGTGAAAGCACAAGGTGTCATTTTTGCGCTACTATGAAAGCAAAAGTGCAGCTGCTCGAGAATGAAATACAGAAGCTAAAACAGGATGGCTCCCCTTATGCAGGAAACAAGCACCAAGGAAAACTTGTGACATCTATGAGCAATGCTAAGTGCATTTTTACACAGGCATGTATAAATGGAGGTCTTATGCACCTTACACAGCATGGACTTTCCTATTCATAAAATTTTTTTGCAGCGTTACATAAGGCAGTTTTTCTTCACCACACTAGCCAGCATTGTTCTTGTTCTTCCCTCTGCACAACACAAGTTCCCTCACGAGATGCAGCTGCTTTCTTTCCTGATGAAACTTCGTCTGAACCTTGCATTTAAGGACTTGGCATACAGGTTTGACGTCACGCCGAAGATTATCAGCCAGAGCTTTAGGTTTCTGTTGGCTGCTGTTCACCACTTGTGCAAAGCAGTTAGTGTTTCCAAGTCCTCAGGTGTGCCACAGCTGGTTGACAGAAAGGGAACGCAAGAACTTTCCAAATCTCCGTGCCATCATTAACTGCACAGAAATGACTGTTGCTAGGCAAGCTGCTTACTTTTGCACATTCACAGGTTATTCACAACTGAAGCACCTATCATTTATCACTTGTTTAACTACCTATGAATTGCAACCAAGAGAATTGTAGTCGGTATAAGTTAGGATGCAAATAATTAATTGTCCTAAACATTGCAGGCCTTTAAACCAGGACTGTCAACAAGTTCTGTGGAGCAACTATAAACAAAATAGTACGTTGAAGTTCCTCGTTGCTGTAAACCCGCATGGTGCAGCAATGTTTTTATCCAAGACCTATGGAGGAAGAGTTTCTGATAAGGAGTTAACGTTATCATCTGGTGAGCTGTTCATACCCAATGTTATTATATTAGTGCAATGCTTTCAGCAACTCAGCCAGTTTTCTTTTCTCTTAGGCACAGGATTTATGGACCACGTACAAAGTGGCGACCAGGTTCTGGCTGATCGTGGCTTTCTCCTGTTCGAGGAATTCTATGAAAAAAAAAAACGTTCAGCTGATAACACCAAGCTTCACAAAGAACCGGGTGCAGCTCCCTGGACAAGAGGTCACAACCTCAAGGAGAATTTCCTCAACACGAATTATTATTGAGAGAGCCATTGGTCATCTAAAGAAATGGCGCATAATGACTGGGACTGTTCCCTGCACATTAGTGGATGTTTACGACGAAATCACAACTTTAGTTGCTGGGCTTACAAATCTTTGCCCACCACTGTCAAAACGAGGTGAGCGATATGGCTATACAAAATTCTGATTGCTCTTGAAGAAAGGGTGCCCTGTGACGCTGCTAACTATTTCACCATTATTTTCTAGCTTTAGTGCATGTTAGCATATGACACATAATGATGCAGAGATCAGATGTATGCACCAGCTTGTACCATGAATCTTTCTTGCTTACCCGATTGATTCTTACAAAGTGTAGCGTTACCAGCTGTGTGCCTAAAACAAACTGCTCACATATAGAAATAACAAACAAGTGGATTTCACAGTCAATTTTCAGAGTTCGACCACGAGACACCATGTGTACTGAAAAACGCTTTATTGCAGGCATAGTGAATAACAGAGATCATGAAAAAAGGCGTAGGTTGCAAGATTTCACTGAAATTTAGCACAATTTAAGATGTCATGGGAACACTTGTGAAAGCACTAACAAGCACCATCTCAAGATTATTATGTTTCACATTCAGTCTTTCTTCACTGAGTATTAGAGTGTAACAGAAAAGGAATTCTAAACACTCACCAAACTTAGCAGTGCATACTAGCACTTTCAAATGCTTGACGACTTGATGTCATCAGGAGTGGCAGAATATTCGCCAGTTCTTTCAGTACCAAAACCAGAGAAATTGAATATTTGAACTAATTGTATTAGCAACATATCCATTGGCGACGGTTGCGAATACAGCCATTACAATGGCAAAGTGTTCGTGGTTATAAATGGCTGTTTTCAGTTAAGTTCTCCAGTGAGTGATAATATTATAAACACGCTGCAGTTGCTTAGTAGCCTGGCATTGCACTTGGGGCAGCACGAGGTCGCGGGATCAAATCCTAGCCACGGCAGCCACATTTTAATGGGGACGAGGAGGAGGAGCGAAAGAGAAGGCAGGGATGTTAACCAGAAATGCGTCTGGTTGGCTACCCTACTCTGGGGGAAGGGAAAGAGGGAATAGAAAGACGAGATAGAGAGAGGACGGGGGGGGGGGGAGGAAGGATACGGTGAGCTAGCGCACGCACGCGGAGGGCCTGAACAATTCAAAGGCGTTCACATAGGCCAGTCGATCAGCAAGGAAGACAACAGTCCCTTCAACACTTTGTGGGCTGACGAGCGATGGGGACGGTCTTCAAGGAGCACCTGCACGGACAACGGTCGATCGTCAAGTCGTCGCAATGCGTCCGATAAAGTTTGTCTTTCCGACTGAAATCGATCGCAGTGACACAATAAATGTTCAATGTTCTCTTCGCTGCCGCAGACGTCGCACTAGGCACTTTCGGTCATTCCAATCAAAGCACAGTACGCCTTCGTGAAAGCCACTCCCAACCACAGCCGGTATAGAAGCGATGCCTCACATCGGTGAATCCCGGGTGGAGGTCGGAGTTGGAGCGAAGGGTTCAGTTCGTGTAGCCTCGTGCGCCTTATATTTGGGGTGTTCCACTCTGTTAAAGAGAGCTTGCGTGCCAGGTGACGAAGCTGCCTTCCAGCGTCTGTCCTGGAAAGAGGAATGGGAACGCTGTGTTGTTCTTGATGTGACTCTCGGGACGCTTTGTCAGGGAGATCGTTTCCACTAATGCCGCAATGGCCAGGTAGCCATTGGAAAATAATTTCGTGGCCTTTCTGTTTGACGTCGTGGTGAAGTTTGACAATTTCATACGTTAGTTGTTCGTGAGCTCCACGTCGGAGAACTGCTTGCATACTTTGTAAAGCCGGTCTCGAGTCAGAAAACACGGCCCATGTACCAGGACTCTCTGCGTCTATAAATTGAAGTGCACTGCGCAGAGCCGTGAGCTCTGCGGCCTTGGACGTCGTGACATGTGAGGTCTTGAATCGGATTGTTAGTCCTCTCGTCGGTATAAACACAGCACCGCCAGAACTGGTCGATGTAGTCGATCCGTCCGTATAGACGTGCACGTGACTGCTGTATATCTCGTACAACAGAAGTACGCTCAATTGTTTTAGTGCAGACGGTGATAAATCTGACTTTTTCTGAAGTCCTGTAATTCTAAGTCGGACTTCAGGGCGGCACAAACACCATGGAGGAGACACCAGCCTGGCCGGAGGTGCGTACCCCGATGTAATCGAGGCACGATATGCACTGACAGTTCTGCTATATGACGTGCGGGGTCTTTCCACGGTGAGTGCGGCGAGGCGGTGGCAAGGAGTCCGGGCAATGTGCCTGACATGTGCACGCATTGCCTCGATGGCGATGTGCGTTGTGATTGAATGATCTTGAGCAATGGCGATAGTTTCAGCCGTTGACGCACGGCGTGGTACTCCAAGGCATATCCTAAGAGCTTGCGCCTGAATGCTTTGAATTGTACGCAAATTAGTTTTGCAGGTGTTGGATATAACAGGTAGGCTGTACCGGAGGAACCCAACAAACAACACCCTGTATAGCTGTAACATGGGTTGTGTGGATACCCCCCAGTTCTTTCCTGCAAGGAACTTGAACAGATGACATATAGCCATCAGGCGCTTTTTCACGTGGTTGACGTGAGGACGAAATGCAAACACTGCCAAGTACAATGCATTGGGTGCACGTTAAAGAATGCTAGGTTGTAAAAGTTAATCCGGAGCCTCCACTACGGCGAGCCTCGTAATCAGATTGTGGTTTTGGCACGTAAAACCCCACAATTTAATAACATTAGAAACAAACTGCGGCTAGGACTAAAATGGGAAAGGGCATTTTTAGACTCAGAAAATCAATATATGCACCAACATTGAAATAAGCATTGATAGGCCCAATAAAAGTGCTCCTAACATGTTTCTAGTCCCATAGTTCATGCTTATTGTTAAATAGGCACGATAAGTATGTGAGGGAAAAAGTAGCCATTTTGCCTAACGTTCTGGTCTCTAGTTATAATGCATGACTCCGCAGTGTTGGCTATATTCTGCATGCAAAAAGGACGGTGACATTCTGAACACAACTTTCTGAAATACCAGTTGGTCAAATTGCACTTGCTTAAAATATTACACACATAATACGATTGCTAAAAATACAAGTATTGTTCTATGGCACTTGTAAAATTACGAGCACCAAGCGAGCTCGCGAACATATCGGATGAAATCATGTGTATGACTCATTGTTGCGCTCAGATTCATAGGTGCTTAAGTTTTCAGAAAAGAAAGGTTAAATGGCACTTGTATAAAATATGGAGCAGTAATTAAACTGGTAAAATATAACATTTCGTTGACTAGAACACATATCATGCTTCATTGATACTCAAACACCGAAAGTAGAAGTAACTGTGTTGGCAAACATGGTGCACAAAATTACACCCGTACTGTGCACTAGGCAAAAATTCATAACCACTAAAATGGACACTAAGAGGCTAAACTAAATATATATTAATATGACACGTTTCAGTTTAACAAGTCAAGAATACAGTGGACTTTCAAAGCCGATTGATATACTTGCGGCACCGAATCGTCTTCGCCATGTCCTCTCCTTCCTTGCCATTTTTCGTCCATGTCTGCACTTTCTGCCTTGCTCTGGTGTGTCCTTACCGAGGAAGCTTTTTGTTCCGAGTGTGAATGCTAACACTGGGAGGATAAGGAGGTCATTCAGTCTTTCACTGTGCATCTATCTCAATGGTGATGGCACACACACGCATGAAAGGTAGGTGCATCACAATTCTTGTTCGAGGAGACCTTTCTGCATTCTCGACTTATCAATCACAGTAGAACACTGTATCACATGCTTCATTGATTGAACGCTTTATCACATGCTTAATTGAGTTCAAAATTAAATTCACAATTCTAATGGTAACAGACAGCAGAAAATTGTATTGAATGGTGAACATACCGTATCACAAGCAGCATTGCACAACTTTACCATTAAAATACACTAAAGAGGAGCATTAAATTAGTTTCATCTCATATGTTATCAGAATTCACTAAGTTTGGTCTTTCGTTCCTTTATAAGGAAGTGTAGGATTTGTTTACTGATGCATTGACTAGTCCAAAGCAGATGCAGTCATATAACATGAGGAGGTAGCACAGGAAGCCCATGTTTCATTTCTGTATCTTTCCTGCAATGTTTTGCGCATTTAACAGCCAGAATGAGAGCTATGAATTTCTCCGCTAGTCGGACGTGCCGCCGAACGTCGTAAAGTTTTTGTTGGCTCACTCCTTCTATGGCGATGGCGAGCACGACGGCAACCGCGACAGCTCCGCGCGCTACGAAGAAACGCCGCAATCGACGTTACTGTTGCGTTGCAAATTGCCATGAACGTGAAGGACTGAATAACAACGTTCAGTTTTACCGATTTCCATCGCGGTCGTATGAAGGAGAAAGGAGAGAGCGCTGGATACGGGCCGTTTGCGTGTTGGGTAAGCGAATTACTCGCATTCTCCACAACACAGCCGCTCACATGAGAAAGTGTGATAATGTTGTTCTGCTGTAATTGTGTGGCGTAGCCCTGACGGGGGACTATGGCAACCAAGCGAAAACTGAGGAATCTGCAACCACCTCTTCGTTGGCAACAGAATAAACAAAGTTGTGAACCATCCTGCGTATGTGCCATCGATGTTTCTACCTGTTTACACACGTCCGCCTCCACTTTACTCAGCAAGTGGAACGGAGAGATTTGGCAGGTCAGTTTAACCAAACATTTTGGTTCATTTATGAATTCAAAATCATGTTCTAGGGCATTGTGGTATCGCGAGCTTATTTCTAGTTTCGGCTTTTTCGATACAACGAGCACGTTTTGCAATGCACTGAGCCCTCTTGACAGCGTTTTTCTTTTTGTAATCTGAGCAATAACGTTGCTGTGGGAGCACTGGATGAGTAATTGCGAAGTATACGCACGTGTTTAGAAAAAAAATGTCGCGTTTATTTACATTAATTTGTGCGCGTGTGTTGTTTTAAGCGTCTGCTGGTTTGTTTTGCCTTCGGTTGTATCCCGCGAAAGCGGACACGCACGTATCTCCATTTGCAGTAAATACAAACGGAAGACAACCGTGAAGAAAACATTCGAAGATGCGCGATAACACGCTCGAACGCCCAGGAAGCGAGAGCTGAAGCGAGAACGCAACTGAAAAGGCGAAGGTCGCCAGGGCCATTCGCCCCTGATAAAGCGAGCTTTGTTCCACTGACCGTAAGCTACATAGCTAACTGACTTAATCATATATGTACTTCATCGCTTTCACATTATGTACGTACCCAAATGTAACACATTTAGGCGCTAGAGAACGGACGTCGGAGTGCTTGACGTCGACGTAGTACGATGCTCGCTGTACTTGCGAGTTGCAGCGCGCCGAAATAACACCTGAAACTTCTTTTACATTGTACACGTACTTCGCTCTGCTCCCTTTCCGAAGCGTGGATGGGCGGAAGAAGCTTTCCAGGTCCATGATATTTAAGAAACTGTGCCTCAACACAACCGAAAGAGGGGCCTCCGCCATTGTGGCCTATGCAGCTTCGCTTGCGGACAGCTCTCTTTGCACTACTCAGTTTGCGCCAAGGCTGCGATGGGGGCGCTGGTGGCGGGTTTTTCCGCAGCGCCGCCTAGGCAGAGTCTGAAGTCTATCTTTTCCTGCTGACCAAAATAGATTAGGTGCACGTTAAAGAACCCCAGGTGGTCCAAATTACTGGAGTCCCCCACTACAGCGCGCCTCATTATTAGAACTGGTTTTGGCACGTAAAACCCCATAATTTAATCTTTTTAATATTTTGGCATTACACCAATGTAATTTATGAGCTCAGTGTAACATTCCTCATTAGTGCCTTTCGAATGTTTTCAAAGTACAAAAAATTATACATTTGGATGTAATTGAATACATGCAAAAAGCTTCCAAACATAAACTGCACAAGCCATGTTTATATTATGCTCCTAGTGGAATAGATTCTGAGTGCATATAGTTCTACATAGAATTTCCAAGAATTATTCTGGGCATTACAATGTCCTTTAGAAAAAATTTCAAGCTCTCTTTGTGCGTCTCCATAAAACTCTCATCTCTTTCTACTACTACCAGATGCCCGCCCCCATCAATGTGAATGTAGAAGTAGCATTTTGTGATGTTGTCCAGGTTTAAATGAAGCTGAGCTTGCACCTGGTAGTATTAGGGATGACTTTCTCTCAATGTCCCATTGGCTGTAAGGCAGAACCCCTTCCTCTTCTGACCTTCAGCTACCAAGTCTTCGGGACTGCAATCTCTCAAGCAAAAAAGACACCTAACTTCAACCAGTGCAGGGTCATGGCAATCACATCGGAAAATTCCATCAGGGCTACAGCCAAGGAGTGGATAATTTGGGTTTATCATTAGTCCACACGCTTCAATGCGTGCATTAGAATGCATTGTCTGTAGGCGTTCGAGTAGCCGCTCTTTGGCCACAGGCTCATTTGTGACACCGTACAGAACAGCAGGCACGTTTAATGGCCGCGTGCTGAATATCTTATTCAGCAGTGTCGTGCACCGCACTCGTTTGGACCGACACACATCTTTGAAGATTGACGCCGTCACCCTGCCTTTTCGGTGCTGGTGCCACAGGGATTATTTGCCTGGGTTCTTGTTGTAGATTCAATCCTCCTTGCCTCATTCTCCGTTATAGAAAATTTCTCTATAACTTCAGCTGCCAAGGCGCCCACATTTTCATTTCTAAACCCCTTTGCATTTAGAAGCCTGGCGGTATATACGGACAGTGGTACTTCCAGTGTTACCTCTAGAGTTGATGTAAAAGAATTTTGAGGGTGAGTGACATCTTCTGGTACTGTTGCAGCAGCTACTCCTGGCTGGCAGGTTGTTAACGTAAAAGCCTTGCCGAAGGTGCAACCTGCAGGAGAAAAGCGAGAATTGCAGCCATTGAAATGTTAAGAGACCAATGTTAAAGTGCACTTGGTTAAGCTTGTTGTATGTTTCACCTGCTGCAGTATTCCCAGGAAGTCTTTTACATCGGGGATTCCTTTTAGCTTCACTGCTCCACGTTCTTTTGGCACTGTTGGCATCGGCCCGTAACGGTGCCGCTGATATGATATCTTTTTGGTTGGCTTGGATGGGATCCGCAAACAAAATTAGCATACATAAAACTGCACTAACTAGTATATTTGCTGGCACTGTTATTTTATAATGGCGCATCCAATCTGTCAATGTGCAGAAACTCCTGGCTTGTACTATTTTTCAGTAGTATTGCAATGCTAAAACCTATGTGGTCTCCTTTTACTATTACCTTCTTCAGGCGAGGCTGCACCCACTGGCATGGCAGATCAGTTGGAGCTGGATGGCCTGTGTTAACCTGTGTCCAAAAGTCAACAGCAAAGCAAACCGTAGCACTGTGACTGCAGACCCGCCCCAACCTGGAGAAATGCAAAAAAAAGAGGTTTTTGCGCTGCTTGGCTGCTTAAGGTGTCTTGTGAGTTCATTCTAAGAATGGGAGCAGATACTGGACTGACAGCAGTACTGAAGAAAAAAAGACAGATTCAGTAGCCCTACTGCTGCATGACAAAAGTGAGAAGAAGCAGCGTGCACTGCCAGTATGCGGAATCAAGGAGGAAGAGAAGCGGAGAATGACGAGAAACGTTGATGTCACCTTCAACCAGGGAAGAGGCGGGTTCCAGAAATCGGTTTAACAAAACTTTGAAATCAGTTGGAAGAGGCGAACTAGCCAGGACGTGAGCTGGAAAAAAGCACCCCTAGCTTCCTACTCGTCTAACCTGCTCCTCTGGCCAATACTCCCTACAACAACGGCCTTATCCTGTGCTACGGGGTCAACTTCATGGTCGATATGGCAGCAACAATGAATCAAGAACTCATACACTCCACAGACTATAAAATTAAGACGTTGAGTTGGTGTAGTGCACGCTCAGTCAGTGACAATTAAGATACCAATGCAACTGTAATATAATAAATGGACTAACGCCTATTTAGTCTACCCAGAAGGTGTCTTGAATTTGGTGTTTACTTAGTGTTGTTTCTTCCTGTAACGTGCTTGAAATTTCTATGTGCTTGGTTTGCTGTAATCCCTGTTCATGTCCTTGTCACATGCATAGAGAATCATGAGAAAATATTTGGCGAACCTGCGAGGGTCTCTTCAGTGCAGTTTTTGAGCAATGTAGAACATGAATTTCTGCAAGTTAGATATTGTTGCAGAAAAGACAGTAACTATGTCTAAGAGGTGAAGAACTCCCCAGCTTCTTATGTGATGGAAAAGCTGCAGTGGTGATCATGAACGCAAAGTACACAATAAGGGGAGCAACGAACTGAACTAGACTGGAAAATGCATAGCTAGTAGAGATAGTACAATCAAAATTTTGGCAAAGGAAGGGGAAGACAACACTGCTGCAGAAGTTTAGATTGATAGCGGAAGGATTTCCGAAGTTTTCAGAAGTACTAGCCCATATGATGCTGAGACTGGGAAGCAGTTTGCATTTCGTCCCGGCAACTACTTTGACAGATAAATAGCAGTGTCGTGCAAAAATAAACAATGGAAATAGCAGTGTAGTCAATATTTTTTTTCTTACCTCACCATGCACGAGCACCTGGTATCTTCAATTTCACCCTCCTCAGTCACCGCAATCCAACACTCATACAGAAGCCCGGACCTCTGTGACGGGATCACCAACCCTTTTAGAATACGCAGTCCCGGTCGCGGCACTGCTGTTTTAATATCATGGACTTTACCTGCAGAAGCATATTTTTGAGGCAACATAGTTCATAAAGTGTTAACATCTTGAGTATAAACAACGTAGTGAAATGATGGATTCATAAAACATTTTCACAATGAGGAGCACAAAGTGCAGTCAAAGTCTATATTAGTTCTTACACTCTAATGCAACTATTTGGTAGACTGTAAAGACCGCACACTTCATACCAGATTTAACATACTGGTAGGCATCCAGGCCACAGAATGCGTTGGCAGCAGCATCATCGTGGCTAGCCTTTGCCACGAAATACCGGCATATGGCTGCATAGTTAATTTGTGGCCACAGATGCTCGCCTTGCTCGTAGCGAAGGTTTCTGGAGCTGTCCAGGTTGAAGTTCCTTGAACAGGAAAAATATTGCACAATTTAAATGGACCGTTCATTAGTTTTGACATACCCCTACGTGCAAAATTATAGGACTGTGATCTAGGTTGTTGAACCAGCTGTTACTCAACTGCCAGAGCAGTCGTCATTTTTATGGTACTGTTTAAATCAAGCACAGAACAGCACAATAAGCGACAGAAATGTCAAATCTATTGTCGGATGATGCGCAAAAGCTCTTCGAGAGCGGCATATGTATTCGTTACTTCTGCATTGATGTGTGTAGCATATTTATATTACTATAATCGCAGTGTTTTATAGCTGTTCGCAAAGTTGCTAAGAGGTACTCAGTAGGTAATGTTTCTGAATGGAGTTGTAAACTTCTTTCCCACCTCAAACCGGTGTCTTGGTACGTCGTTTGCCTTGGTACCAGTTGGAAAGGCTGTGCCTCCTGGATACTTGCATGGCTGGCTGGTACAGAGCTTCAGTAAGAAAAACCTAAGTGTCAAGGATTAGTGTTATGCAGTTACAAGAACGTCAAGTTTTGTAAAGCTGCTGATAATCGGTGTGAAATGTGTTCGAGTGGAGCTGTTTGCTTGATTCTCATCTCGAACTGGCGACCAGCTTTGTGCTGAGCTGAGAAAATGCAGTTGCCTGGCTGGTTTGCTCACAACTGCAAAAAGCCAGATGCTGTCACTATGTAAACAAGAAAAAGCGCACTACTATTGTTTTTAAAGAACGGTGACACTGCGTTATTGGTAATTCTAAGTGCTTCTCTAAGCATTTTTTTTACAAATTTATTTATTCCTACCTTATCTGGTGCACATGCGTGCCGAACAGGCTGCAGCTACGCGTACAAAACACGGCACCAGACGATAAAGTGAGCGTCATCTCGGCCAGTCTGTTGGCCAACGCGATGCAGATACGTAAAGGCCCACCAAGCTCAACTTCTCAAAGAAAAGATCCCGTGGACCGATTTAGTTTTTAAAGCCTTTTCAGCACTGCATTCTTATCGCGGCTAAGCTACGGCTGCATTTGCGAACGGACGATTCAACGTTTTGCCAGGCTGCCGCCGCTGCACGCTTAGTTCCAGTAACATAGGGTACCCATTGCACTCGGTGAATATTGATAAGAGCTTTTATCCCCCGCAATAAGAGACGACAACAGAGCTGTACAACGACGTGTGTAAAAACAGCTGAGCGCCCCGCCACAAAGAAAGCCTCAAAAATAAACACGTTAATGGGCGACCCGCTGTAGCATGTACATTAGTGAAAAGTTACAAAACCATAATAATAGTGGTTAAAACTAGTACAAAGGCGTAAAAACAAAGGCCACGCCACTTATACCAGAAAAACAGATTCGTGGCAGCACGTACAGTCCGTCATTTTACACTTCTATTTAAAAGGTTATTTGGCAATGACAGCGTATGCTTACCTTTCGTGGTCTGTCCTAGGTGCGGCCATAGTAGTGTGCACAAGGAATCAGCCGCATAGATGATTTGTTGCGATCACGAAAGCACACGCATGCATTGCGTGAGCGACACGGAATACGTAGAAACGACTGTAGACGGAAAGCTGTTGAACTGGAAGTCGATGCAGACCGCGCGCATCCCATGAGCCTTTACGAGTTTACGCCTCACCTATAGCATATTTAACGCTTTGACTGGGAATAAACGGCATTGTCAATTTGTTTTCAAGGCATTATTTAAACAGTTTTTTCTCATTTTACTGATGTATCATTTATCTCCTGCACAAAAACCAATAATCCTTCAATGTGTAGCAGACTTTATATCCTTACTGCACCTGTAATAACCCTAATATTAAATAGTAATTGTGTATTTCGCTTACTTCAGTGCGCCGAATTTCTTTTGTTTATGGTGGCCGTAACATATCGCAGTATTCTAAGAAACCACTTCGCCATAAACATCCTTGCATTTCCTGTCTCTACTTCCTGTAAAACACATGCAGCAACGCGAAAAGCAGGCAAACACCTTGCTTTTATAAGCAATAGATAACACATGAAATAAAAGCAGATCAAGA
Organism: Dermacentor silvarum; assembly: GCF_013339745.2. NCBI lineage: Eukaryota > Metazoa > Arthropoda > Arachnida > Ixodida > Ixodidae > Dermacentor > Dermacentor silvarum. The sequence continues at coordinate 80,883,104 of NC_051161.1, forward strand.
TTCTGCAGTCAAGTCAACCGGTTGCATTCCTTCCTGTGAATGATAGCAACTTTTCAAGTGTGGGTGGTTCTTGCCTGTCCACAGCTCATAAAGTGTGCAGACTCATAACGAGGAGTAGGCCTTGCCCATCAAGATGGAGACTATGTCCCTAATTAGTCTGCAATTACATCTATTACTGAGGAAACTCTTATAACCATATCACATCATTACTCAGCTGAGCTTGCTCCGAGTCATATTCACCAAAATTCTACTTAACCCAGCTTGCACCGAGTCATATTCACCAAAAATCTACTTAGCCGAGCTTGCGTTGACTCATATTCACCAAAATTATACTTGGCCGATCTTGATCTGACTCATATTCCCGAAGATTCTACTTAGGCGAGCTTGCACCGAGTCATATGCATCAAAATTCTACTCAGCCGAGCTGGCTCTGACTGATATTTACCAAACTTATACTCGGCTGATCTTGCTCTGACTCATATTCATCAAAATTATACTCAGGCAAGCTTGCCCTGACCACCACGTCACAATATTCACCAGAAGTTTACTAAACCAAGCTTGCCCTGACCACCACGTGACAATATTCACCAGAAGTTTACTAAACCAAGCTTGCTCATACTCGTATTCACCAAAATTCTAGTCAGCAAGGCTCACACGAACTCAAACTCATGGTAAGTTCGAAATCTTGGTGAACTGACGTTTTAGTGAGTTCACCAAGCTATGTATACATTACATTAGGTGACCTGTGCAGTGCATAAGCAAACATTGCATATGAGTACGTGTCGAATCGGGTGAAATAAGGACAACCGTACGCATTGCAGTTAATTTTCTAGACTTTAATTGACCGTTGCGTGAAAGCCTCGCCTCAAGTCGATTCAAGCAAGTGCATTGGATCTGCATCATATGTTTTGCCAATGCTGCTGGCTATTTTACCATTACTGGGTAGCCACATTTTGTACATTTCAACACAAAGTTGAACAAATGACTGCGGTGCAATATATTAATAAAAGATGCTTGCATCACTGCAAGTACAACAATCAGAACATGATACAAACACATGCACATAAGCTGCACACAAATTCTAAATACATAAACAGACGGAATCAGTTGGCCACCACCTGTTGCAAAAAAGAAAGAAAAAGCACAAGCCAATGCTGCAATGGGACCACGCTTAACCATTCCCCTTGCCAAATACATGCGCTATAAGATAAACACACGTTGAAACTAGCAGTTACCTCGAGGTAGCAGCTATGGACGCTTTTGCAGTGGCAGCTGGCCACTGAACCACTCAAGTGTGTTCAGTATGTACTTTTGCTTAGGCACACATTTTATTGTCTATATCTTAAAAATTTATGGTGGGCACCTCAAAAAGTTGAGAATGTCTGGATTCTGAGGCTTGCAAAGGTAAATATTTTATTGCATTCTTGTTCAAGGTGAAAGCGCATACAAAATATTAGATATTTTGTCAGTGTCCTTCACTTTCCCTCAGAACATATGCAGTCTGTTATTAACATTCGAGCAGCCTTTCAACGCCAAGAAATGGAATCAGCTTCCCCTGTTTTTAGCATTGCGTTAACGCAGGCAATTCAGGGAGGCATAAAGTTTTGCTAATGCAATCGGTCCGAGAATACCAGATTAGATTGTACCTTGACGCTTTCTTTGCTGTTTATTATTTTGGTCAAGTATTCTAGTTTGAAATGGCTCCAACTAGCATGCTCTAACATTGGTCTAATATAGGTTAAGTGCATGACTAGCTTAACAGACTGGGATGCTGGCTTTCATTTCCAGGAAAGGAACCATGCACCTGCTGCCGTTGCATATGTTTTTGGTTATCTGGGGTTTTCAGCCTCCCTTTTAAGATAATGTGCTGAAGCAGTTAGAAGCACACGCATGCTATTAGCGGATAGTTTCGATAGCTTCTTACTTCATTTACACTTGCCACTAATACAAAATTTTAGAGTTCGATTTTGTTATTAAACAAACAAACGTACTCCTAACAAGGTATTTAATGTTAGCCTTGGGGCTACGCGGCTGCGCTACGCACTGCAGCATATTAACTTAAGCTTCTTGATACAGATTCACAGCACACTAACAGCGCGAGAAACTGGACGAGAGAGTAGATGACAACCATGTCGGTCAGAATATGATACTACGTACACAAGTTACTGCAGCTCCTAAAAAAAATGTGGTGTCGGAGTCGCTCCTCAGGACCTAAAATAAAGTCCACTGCCTGCCTGCTGCCTTTTACGCCTTTCGACATATTAAGATAGCACTTGCATGAATGATTACAGCACACGCAGCGCGACGGATGAACCAGGTTGACGGTAAGATTAAATTTCACAACAGAAATTTCATTGCACGTTCAGTAATTACAGACAGATCATTTGCGGATTCCTTCAGGGGCAGACGTGAGCTTTTGTGTTGGTGCTTGCTGCTAAGTTTGGTGCAAGAATATTGCTAGGATCAGGAACCGCTGATATGAAATTACGAACAATATACACACATCCTTTCTTCAGAAGCTGACGGCACGGGTAGCGCGAGGGTCTCTGCGTTGAAATGGTGACTTCGCTGTGCCTAATTCCGAATACTGCATATGCGATGACAACAGCTATATGGGCTTGTTGACATGTCCTCTTGTAATTTGTTGTATCGCAGGAAGAACGACACGGGCATAAAAGACACACTAGACCGCACACAGCGCTGAACGACCAGCTGCGAAAAACTGTTTACGTTCACTGTTTCTCCTCGTATTGAACTTCATAGACCACTCTTGCGCACTCCAAAAGGAATTAAACTTTGAAGCGTTTTTACAACACAAAGCACGCGTATTATTTTCTTCGATTAAGGACGGGTCCATAATTTTGTAACGCACAGGTGTTTTCATTACATTTGAAATATTACACGAGTGATGCCACAAAATTTGGCAGCAAGCAACCCTGGGCGTCGCACCAGCCGCATCGTTGCAATCGCAATCGTGTGAAATCAGCCCTCTGCAAATCGCATTGCGACACGTGCGACTGCACCGATTTTCGTCGCTCCAGTTGCAGCATGTGAAACAGCCTTTACACCTGGTCAGACAATAGCTGAACATATCCCCCGTCCCAATTTAACATACTTTCCTCACAATTAAGCCATGCTTCATTATACCCAGCTTAAGTTTTGTTACTTATTTCATATTCTGTCAGCATATCATTCCTCTCTGTTTCTGAGCTTTCGACTAAATTAGCATTCATGATTTGTTCTTAGCCAAGCAAGTCTTGATGTAACTCAGTTTCCTGCACCCGCTTTGACTTCCACGCCGATTGGTAAAGAATCCAACGATGAATCCGACGTCGAATGGTACAGTCGTACTTTACCATTTTCCAGGCGGATTTCACCGTGAGAAATCCACTTTTTGCTCACCAAAACCTTGCACCACGTGGAGGGCCTGCCCGGTAGGGGTGGTTGGGGATGATTTGCTCCGCCACACGCAGGAATGCGGGTAGCGGAGAAACTCAGTTTAATTCAGTTTCCTGCACCCCTCCCCCCACCCCTCACACACACACACACGACGCACCGGCCTATTCTCCTGGTCGAAACGTGGCTCCAGCGGGATTCTTTGTTTATATATGCCAATATGTTAATCACACCAGTGCATAACGTCACATTTATTTGTATTCTGGGTACGTGTTTGATGGGTTTGATGGGTACATGTTTGGTGGGTACATTTGTATGATGGGAGACTGGCTGTAATCATACTTTTGAACACGTTAGCCGCGTAGCAGACAGCCTATCTTGAATCTGAGCAGACATCAGGGACGAAATAAGCAAAGCTTTTTGTTCGTTACTTGCTCTTTGCTATTGGCTGGTTGCCTTCCCTAATAAAATGTCCAACATCAGGATTGGCTGGAATTTCTTCTTAAGAACAATTCTAGTGTAAGAGTGTTTTCGTGAATGCGGGAGCAGATTTACAGCTGCTCAGCTTTCTGTGCTATGTATATGCGTGAGATCTGACGCATGTGAGCACGAGATTCAGTGATAAATAATAAATGGTGCTCTCACAGCGCTGAATGCCCAACAAGCGCCGCACCGCCCTTGATTTTTCACAGGCGTCACATAACCTTTCTTGCGCCAGTCCACAGTTTTCGGCAGGCTCTTGTCGTCAACGTTTTCGGGGAACGTAAAATTTGAACCACCATCATCGATGTCGCTACTGTTTCCACAGCTCATAAGACCCAGGAATTCCTCGTGACTCTGAAACAAGAAGAGTGAATCGTATGCTAAAGTAAACTGGCTTCTTGAAAACTGTGACGAGCACGAGGTCTCGGGTTCGAATCATGCATGCCGTGGTAGCCACATTCCACGAAGGCGCAATGCAAAAACAATCGTGCACCATGCTTTGGGAGCGCGTTCAAGCACCCGAGGTGGTCAAAATTAATCCGGTGCCCTCCGCTTCATCATGACCCATGAACAATTTTAAATTTAATATTTATCAAGCCGTGACCGACAGCAATCGCGATAGTGAGCTCAGCTCAGTCTTGAACGGAGTGCGGCTAACGTAGTACGAGCTCATACTCACCAATCGCCGCGTCAACTGTGGGATAAACTTGCACTATATTCGCGGACAAGTTCTGTGGCATTCAAAAGCAAGTTGTGGTGAAAAAACGCGCACACGTAATAGCGCTCCTGAAAATAGTGCTACATCCTTCATTTCATTTATTCATTATCACCTTGAAGGCCCGAAGGCGTTACACTAGCTGCTGCAATACAAACATGTGTAAGAGTGCTTAGGTTAAAGGGTCCCTGAAACGGTTTTTGTCGGACGCGTAGACGTAGAGGGTGCAAGGAATGCTTTATCGGAAGAATTTTGTGTCACCACGCGATTATCAAACGGGTGCACGAGGGGTTAAACATTACACTCCTCTCAATCCATGGCGTTGCCCCTCAACATATACAGCATGTGACCATCGCTATGTCCCGCCTCCTTGGCCATGACGTCATGCGGTGACGCATGTTTTGCCGATTCCGGGTAATTTGAAAGAAAAGTGTTCCTGCGCCTCTATCCTGCACAGTAGCTCCCTTTGAGCCTGTACATGAAGGAGTGAAATTTCACAACTAACTTCACGCGGCGGTTGAAGACGCGGCTGCACGATGGGCAGTGTTAGTTGTCATGCGCTAACTGCAGTTAAAAAGAGGTGGGCCCAACAAGGCTTTTGCTGCGTAGCTGCGAGCATATATGCAATGTACAAACAACCAAGTAGCTGTTTGCGGTATTATTTCGGTATGATAATAGCGCATCAATAAATATTTAGGTACGTTTAGGATTGTCTCCATGCGGTAATACGCTCGCAAGATTTCTTTCTAGCCATCAGTAGTAAAAACAAGAGCTGCCACAGCAAGGCTGGAGTTGCAGCTAACATGTAAATTTTAAGAAATGGACCAATCATAGCGTTTCTTCTGCACCAGGCATAAAAAAGAAAGAAAAAAGAACGGGTGTTGGGAATGAAACTCGCACTTTTTGAGCGTGAGGCATGCAGAGATGGTAGGGCTACACTAAAACTAAAATCAATAAGACAGCGGCCTTCTGACGGACGTATTGACACGTTAAATGGTCGCAGCGCTTTGTTTTTTTGAACTCTAATTGGTAGGGCATTGCCCTGCTACCATTCTGATGAAATTATTTACAAAACGTTGCTCCCTGATAAATGCGAAACCTACGGGTACTGCTAAAAGCACCTTTCTTTTTTAAACTGTGGGTGCTCGCTGTGTTGAACGAGGAGGTTAGTGTTGACGTTCAAGTGCAGCGCTCGCACCTTCTTCAGAGTGTAGTCGCTGTAGTTTACTCCCGTCACGCATGTGCAGTGCAAGGCGAGTGTAATACAGAGCTGGTACCATTCATGTTCCTGTCGCCAAAGAAGACATCGCTACTCCTACTTTCATGTGAGATCCCCTCCGTGCAGCGTCGGCTACCTCATTGCCAGAGCTGTAGCAGACGATCCGTATTCTCAGGCGGAAGCGGACAATTGGTTTGAAGAAACGTCTAGATTTGTTAAATTTGTGTACTCAATTTTAAGGCTACGAAAATTGCTATTCATACGCATGCTAATAAAGACATGCTTAAATGCAGCGGTATTTTTCAAGCATTACAGAAGAAGAAATGGCATATAGCCAATCGGATCACCCGCTCGAGTGACATCACTCTCCCACGCTGCGTAGCGTGGCAAGAGGCGATTGAAAACGCCGAGGAGGGGCGACGCTGTGGTAGGTACCGATGAACATTTTTTAAAACTTCATATTATATTCCGCGCTTTACGCGGAGCCCTTAGATATGTCTAAATGATAAGAAGGACCTACCCTACCGACTTAGTAAACATCTGTACACATTCGTGAAATCGTTTGGGGGTCCATTTAAGCTGCTAAGAGAAAGCATTAACGATTTATTGCAAAAACAAGTTAACACAAAAGTACCATTAAGCTCTGAATTCGATTTGTTTTCCTGCTCTTCTATTTCGTGTTTGGGAAATGCGAAACCTTCGCACGTGGCTGTTAAACAGAAAGCTCTGTCAAACTCTGCAGGAATAGTTGCTGAGCACAAGATCGCGGGATAGAATCCCGGCCGCGGCGGTCGCATTTCGATGGAGGCGAAATGCAAAAACGCCCGTGTGCTTGCGTTGTAGTGCACGTTAAAGAACCCCAGGTGGTCAAAATGTACCCGGAGCCCTCCATTACGGCGTACCTCATAATCCGAACTAGTTTTGGCACGTCAAACGCCAGAAAGAAGAATACTTGGCACTAAAGCACATGTAGCTTTTCCTTCGTGGCCACAGAAAGTTGTACCTGAGTATTAGAAGACGCATATACTACGCACTATCGTGAAACCTCGGCGTATGCAGTATTGTGGCGCCATCTAGCCTGCATTTAGCGATATGGGCGCTGCCTCCGAGATTTCACCGCGCGTTTTTACCTTCTCGCGCCTTCTTTGTCTTCCTTTCTTTCATTTGTGTCATTAAACACATGTAACACGCGAGAAGCTTCAAACAACGATACACAAACCTCTCCGAAAGAGCGATGGCGGCAGAGAGAGCGAATTTATCTAAAAGGAACGATAAAGAATTGACGCAGAAACTCATCTTGGAGTCGTCTTAAGTATGCGCAAGCATTGTGCCACTTGCTCATCTCCACAGAGCCCGGTGTCATTATCAATGTCATGAAACTTGATCCGACCAGTATGAAGGACCGCGCTGCGGCGACATGAACTGCTGCGAACGGTGGCGCAAGGTTACTGTAGGTGGCGGCGCCAGGAATGCTGATGACGTTCCGATCATTATAAGTCGTTATCGCTCTTTAGCGCTAATCCATCCGCGTCGAACCATTACGAACCGTGATCAAAAGTACTCTGGTGGAGGCTGCGTATGGAGGGGCCGCGCGGACCCTATCTTGAAAGCGATCTGCAATGGGGACGCCGCTTAGTTCGCGTTGAAGCGAAAGGCGCAGCACGAAGGTGAATTCGCTCGCTGCTGTGGGCCTTATCTTGAAAGTGATGGTCTTACGTGATGGACAGACGGACTTTTCCGTTGGGCAGCAATAGAAATGCTCACGCATTTAAAACACGAACTGTTTGAAACATTAAAAACACAAGCTGCATTTAAAACACAAGCTCCAAGTGTGATAGCAGATGGTGTCTGTGCAATTAGGGCATATAGGAGAGGTATACTGTGAAGACAACAGGTCGATGAAATTACTCATGAAATGATGCACTCAAAGTCACTGAGGCACTGTTTCAACCAACCACGAGTATGAGTGAGTACAATCGCAGTTGAGTTCAAGTGGCCGTCATTCGTGAGTCGAAAAACGTTCGAGTTGGCGTGTGAGCCTGAGCCTAGGTGAGTTGAGGCGAGTCTTCATGTCGTTAGTCTGAGTCTGTGAAGGTGAGGCTAAGTGAGCGTGATTCCCGGTGCACAGAAGCTTGTATGCGGGTGTGCGCAGTGACTTTGAACCAGACGTGATTCCATCTGCTTTTCTTGTGAGATATCTGTGCATACGAGGCCTCGGTGCAAATGGTTCACAAAAATCTGGCTCTCTTTATGAACGGGCAGAGTCTGTTGGAATCGGTAAGCTTCATCTATAACGTGTTAATAAACAGATTTGTCTATTAACCTGGAGGCTTGAGAAATGAGCTGCCAATTCGTGCAGTAAACTGTTGAACCTATTATTGTCAAAAATACGTTTAGCTTCTACAATGATTCGCATCAAAGGAACTTTCTAGGCTTAGCATATCCTCGTTTTTCTGTGGCGTACTGGAAGCGGAATCGAACCCGCGTCACTATGGTTCCTCAAGGACAGCAACACGACCATTAGCAGGGTGTGCCACTCTAATGCACTGGGTATGTGCCGCTTTTTCAATGAACGCCTTTCGCGCCAACGTATAACGAGTTGCACCATGATTACACTGGGTGTGTGCAGGTGTTAAATTACCCTTTTGCCAACTTGGGTCATTGAGTATGTGCCACTGAGTTTGCGGCAAGCGAGACTGTTCTCAACGTCCACAGGCACCGGTGCACCACGCTTCTCGTCTCGGCGGCCACGCGTGGTCTTGTCGGCACTGCCACTAGACGGCGCAGCATGTCCACAAAGAAGCGCGAGACAGGAGCCCTGTTGCCACATGACGCGTTCCTCAGCGTTCACAAGCACCGGCGCGCCAGGCATTTGAGAGGTCACGCTCAGGCTCTGCGGCGGCGGCGCTGCATGTAGCCGAGTGTTATTGGGGAAGCGCGACAAAGACGTACCGTTCCATCGAGTGCCTCAAACATAGCCCGCTTCTATATGGTGGCAATACATTGTGCCGCTATATTGATTCAATCTTAAACGTAATACCGGCCACAGTCATTGTGAGGTGGGTTCTGCCGCAATTTTTTTTTCAGATGTGAAACTTCTTTATGCTTCTCCACATGACTGTTCTTAGCGCGCTGCAGTTGTCAAAATTCGGATGAATAATTTATGCCAGAGCTTAAAACCTTGCCAAAGCAACTTTGGCATTCGAATAATGAATTCATAGTAGTGACGGCGAGGGCTAAAAAGCACCTGGAGTGCCCATTTAATTGCTATAGCAATAAAAAAAATTACAATCTTTGACTCGGAAGCCTTTCAGAACGGACACCGTCTTCGTTTCAAGAGCAACTCCTTTGCTATCATAACAAGGTAGTCTTCTGCTACCCCAATGCCAGATATCGCCATCGACATATTTGCACGGGGGCACTGCCAATATTAGAGTCTGCGGAGCGCACTCAGTTCCGCAGAAATAGCCAATGGCAAAGGCTCGGCTATGCAGTTAAACTTGCTTCATTATTGAGTTGATGCTATCTTTTTGTGAGAGGGTGCCTCATTCTAGCTTCCCTGTCGTGACCAATATAGGCTGCTGAACATGCGGTTGCGTGTTCGATTCGCGGCCATAGCTGCCGCTTTCTAAAAGAGGCGGAATGCAAAAATTCCGGCAGAAGCCATCTCAGGATTACTGTCGACGTTAACGCGATTAGCACTGGAGCAATGTAGCAACACACCGCATTGCCACCGCCACAACGCGTCACGTATGACGCGTGTACTGCAGCCAGGTTATGCTGTCGCGCTTCCCGTTGAGGGCGCCTGCATATGCATCCCTATAGGCCATCGCTGCAACGTGTATCTGAATGAAGGCTCATTTTGCCCGCTGGACACGCTATGCCATCTCGCGGCACCTCTACGAAATCGCCTCGTAACGCGTGTATGGATATATACGCAGACAATACTGTCTAAAAATGTATCACACGGTTTTCATTCCACCCAGCACCGAATATATTTTACAATATCTAGTTTTTGTCATTGAACAGCGGCGCATTCCTAGTACGTTCGTGACGCAGCTCGCTAAAGCATGTTTCTGCCGTGCTTGAGGAAGCCGTTTGACTTCGGGTTCATTTCCGCGCAGCATTAGGGAAATTTAAACGATCTTTTAATGTCGTTTGCATTTCTTTGGATACATTTCGAACCTTTGGGTATGCTGCTATCTACCTGTCTAGCCTATTTCACGATGCCCTGCACGAGTAATAAAACTGAGAATAGAAATTACAGCTTAGAATGAAAATTAAAGTTTTACGCCCGAAACAGACGCCTATGCCTTCGCGCACGGGCCGCAGGCCGGGCCATGGGCCCGGGCTTTCGGGTAAGCCCAAGCCCGTGCAGTGTTCTAATCCGAACTACTATTAAAATAGATTGTCAACAGTTCTGTGCACAAGCCTGTATTGTGTACGTTTAACCGACGACGGTGACTGCCACGGGTCTACATATAGGATGTTTCCGTTAAATTGTGTCAAACATTCAAAAGCCTTTGTATCTGCTACCAGGATCTCACGAACAGCGTGATGTTCACAATCCTCCTGTCAATGTATTCTTTCTAATTAGCTTGTTTCCTTGATTGAAAAAGAAATAAATATTAACCGAATATTAAATTAAGAAACCAACGATTATTTCATGGAAGCATGTTTCTTTGCGCTCCTGGTAGCTACGCGAAAGCGGTTAGTCAAAGTGGTAGTTTTCCTGACCACACATGCTTTCTTTAGAGCCTCCGAAAGCTAAAACCACTGCAGATTTCTTCATTGAAATGAATAATTAGGATATTTGCCATTTTACTCTATAACACCTCCATTGAAAGTTGCGTCTGAAGCAATGCTTGAAAAGTAGGCTAATTATTTATTTCGTAAATAATAACCTAAGCTTAAGTATGAACACTTGTAGTTGCTGAAGAGGAACGTCAACCATGCTGAGTTGGTTGCATTCTCATACCGTGTACCCTGTTTTTTATTGCGATAGCAATTATATGGACACTCAAAGCAGATTTTTGCCGTCGGCGTCGCCATGAGGTTCCGTGTAAAGTGCAAAGGTGATAAAATCGTCGCCGCGCGCTGTATGCTGTATGTGCACGTCAAAGCAGGGGAAAGACGCGCGCTTTCACGTGGAGCGAACGCACGACGGAGAGCAAACGCGACGCCTTCCTTTGCGCGAAAGGCCGTGGGGTGATGGGAGGGATGGAGAGGGGGGGGGGCTACGTTGTGCTGCGGCACCAAATGCGTATCTTGTGACTGGGCGCAAGGGGAACAAGGAATCTCGCACGCGAAAGGAGGAAAGCCGGAAGGCAGCACGGGTGGCAGGGGGTGCGGCTTCTGCTCTGCGAGCAACTGCGTACTTGTACTTAGCCCGGCTGCTTGGCGGTCGCGTGCACCGTATCTTGAAAGTGATCTGCAGCATCGCTCCTACCTTTGTATGCGCTCTGCTTTCGCCGCTTAGTTTCCGTTGAAGCAATAGACCGCACGAACCTTCGCTAACTGCTGAGGCGCGCTTGCTCACGCCAGCATTTTGACAGCGGTTGTGTGCGGTCATCGAGTGTGATCTATTCGTGCTTGCTTAAGCGCGCTGACACCATGCTTGTTAATTCACTTGGTAAGCGAATGTGTCCAAGTTTATACAGTCGATAAAACTACTATCCTTACTCCGTATAGCTCTCTACTGATTTGCTATCGCAATTGATCCTTCGCCTTCCGGGCGAAACTGCGTCTTTTTTTTAAGACTTAGGACAAATTAGGTAAAACACCCTGTATACATTGCAGCCTTTTGACCTATGGCTCGAGTTATAAAGAGTTTGAAAGAAAGTGCTCATTTTAACATAGCGAACATAGAACATAGCGCGAGCTTCAAAGTTAAGTGTGCTGAAATTCAGTCAGGTTGATATAGAGCGCTTCAAACCGTAGAAAGCTAGCAATAAATGTTTCGTTAGAATATTTAGAATGACACTTCGCCCTTGTGATTGACCAATAAGCACTATGGAAGTAATTTAGGTGCTACGGGCTATAAGCTACAACTCACCAAGTCCCCAAACTGGTTCATTTCAAGAGCGTATGATACAAGGCCATTTTCAAACTTCTGGTTGTGTTCCTTAATGAACAGGCTGTTTTCAGCAAATATCTTTAATCTACGGTTGTCCTCAGCAGCATTCGCATAGTTGAGTCCTAGTATAGGAGAAAATGAATAATAGTCAGTGCAGCAATAACAATAACGTGAATGCATATGGAGAACCAACTAGCAATGTTTATTTTGGAAGGATCCGGTTCTCAGCTTGCATGTACTGTTGCTTTTTGTGTGCTTTGCAGTTACCTGTGCAAATTTTCATAGCGAAAGAAACTTTTCATACTCTTAGTGCGTTTAATAATCGATATTTGTGTGCTAGCTCCCCCTCATGATTGGCTAACATCTACAAATGTTGCCTGATAAAATGAACACAAGAGAGCCACTTGACGGGTTTTTGTCTGTTTAAGTGGAAAACCTACCTGTGACACGGATTTGCCTCTTTGCTCACAAGTGCAGGTATTGGGAAGCCGATGCCAATCGCAACAGTGTGCACAGCCCATTAAGAGATTGCTTTAGCTCAGGCCGAACTCCGATGCCGCCTATTGAAATACACGTAAAACGCACAAACGCTTTTCAGAGATAACGCCTGGACCGACTTTAACGAAATTTGTTGCATTTGAGATAAAGTAACTTCTAGGGACTGTTAATACAGAATTTAGATTTAGGGTTTATATTGAAAAACAAATTTCAGAAATTTGTAAGTTTCAAACAATAGAAACACGAAAATTACGAGTATGTAGTTGCGCGCCAAGAACAGATATCGCAGTTCTGTGAATGCATCTATTAGATCATCCAAAGTGGACATACTTGGTACGTCAATATATATCTTACGTGAAATAAATGCACTGTTTACAATGGTTTCGCAAAAGCTCTACTAACATATTACTAGCGTTATTGAGAGTCATATATGATGTACCAATTTCGTCCGATTTAGAAGTACTATTAGGCGCAATTTGCAGATTTGTGATGTGAATTTTATTTCTCAGTTACAGAGCGATAAACATGATAGCTTCGTTTTCTGAGAATTTGCTATTTTTCTCAATTTTGATCAAGAAGTAGACTTCCCAAGTCAGAAATTCGTGACCAGCTCTCTCTAGATCTTTACTTTATCATTTAAATGCGACAAACTCCATCAAATTGGTGCAGTGGTTGCCGAGAAAAACAATTTTTCCTTTCCCATGTATTTAAATAGAAGCCTCCGAGCCGGTTGTGTAAACCAAATCCATCAGCTTCCTCTTAAGCTGATGTGTTGGCCTGTTTTCGTTGTACCTCACATGGGGCTTGAGCTCTCAAGGTGGGCAGGTGCGATCACTCCTTTTCAATACACTGCTCAGGCTTCTCGGATGAACTCACCCACAGAATGTACTTGAAGTCTAAATGAGTCATTGGGTGCCACGCCTAATTGATATTTGTGAGCCTCGGGTGGGTCAAAAATCACCAGCCCTTCCCTTGTCGAGAAAATGGGGATAAGCGAAGCTTGTCGTGTGTATATCTAATCTTCGTGGTGATTTTCTTTCTTTCTCTCTCTCTTTCTGTCTCTATCTAGCTATCTTTCAATCTCTATTTATTTATTTCTCTCCCTCTATCTTTCTCTCTCTTTCTTTCTCTTTCTCTCTTTGTTTCTCTGACCTTCGTGGTAATTTTATATCTTTCTTTCTCTGTCTCTTTATTTCTTTATTTATTTATATCTTTCTCTCTCTTCCTTTCTCTCTTCCTCTCTTTCTATCTTTTTCTTCCCTGGCATCTGCCAATGAGCTTGCACCCTTTCTGCTCTATCGCCAGGATGGGCCCACTTTTCAGCGGGACACCGCCACCCCCACCCCCACCACCACCGCCGAAACTTGTGAACCTATAAAGCTGCACTTAAAACTGCGCCCATCAATTTTAAGCGAAGATTTAAACGCTCACAATTGTCGGCGCCGGTGGTGGTGGTGCTGTCACGCTGATAAGTGGGCCCATCCTGGCGATAGAGCAGAAAGGGTCCAAGCTGAATGGCACATACCTCTGTCATTTGGGTCGATCCTGATGATAGTGCACAAAGGGTCCAAGCTCAATGGCACATACCTGGGACAAGAAAAAAGAAAGAAAGAAAGAAAGAAAGAAAGCAATATAGAAAAAAAGAAAGAAATCACGTGCGGTGCACATCCACATTGTCTATGCTACACTCGTGACCACGTGACACGCGCGCGACGAATCAGGTTCGTTTAGTGTGTCGCGAGGCCCTATAGGGAACATGGAACGAAAGCGGGTTGGCGCGTGCTCCTCCGGCCTTCCGACGCCTCAGATCAGTTTCGACGAACAGATCGACGGCCACGCGTGGTGCGCTCTGCAAAGGAGCAAGCTGCGTTTGATGAACGCCGGCATGAACTCGCTCGGGAAAGGGCTTGTCACCGACGTGCCGATTCTAACGTGAAGGCTTCCGAAGCCGAGGCCCGCCGTCAGCGACGACCAGAGAATCCCGAGGCGACGGCTTCCGAAGGTTGCCCTGGCGAAGGTCACATACACACACGACAAGCTTCGCTTAACCCCATTTTCTCGACCGAAGAAGGGTGGTGATTTTTTGAATTGGTTTACTTGGCATAGGAGCTACACTAAAGAGTGGCTTGGAGGCTTCCACTCACAAGCTGATCTACGACGCTTATTTTTTTTGCCATTTCTTCGCAATTGCTCCAAACATCTGCTGCTAGCTGTGTCATGCAACTGATAAACTTTTCAACAGTCTTCACTGAAATATTCTGAACATGCTCAAAATACTCAATTGTAATACCTCTGCATTCAATCTACTATCTATACTATCTACTACTATCTACTACTATCTACTATCGCCGGCGCTCCTTGGTGATTATTTGCACCACATTCGTCGAATGCTACAACATATTTATTATAAGCTCGTCTAAACCATTTGTTGCCCATTTCTAGTGATGCAATCTTGCCTCTGCCTTGCGCATTTTATGAAACCACCCGTTGTCCCGTTTCAAAAGAGTAATAATAATAAAGGAGCTCAGGAAAGTTATTTGTAACTTTGTTATAATAGTGATATTGCTACATGCTATTTGCGTGTTTGATTTAGATGATGCGCGCGGGCGCCCTGACGAAGAAGACGAACTGCTTCCGAGTCTCGAGCTGTCGGCTAAACTGGCGAGCGCTGCAGTTGTTTTTGTAATTATGCATCGTAAATAGCCTTCAGTGTTTAATCCCTTGTCCGCGTAACATATTGGTGGGGGTTAGGTTGGTTCCCAGTCCTGGCCACGAAGCTCTCCGCGGCTGCACTGTCTAGCTGACCATGACCCTCGGTGATGACACGTCGCCTGCATCTACACCTGCGACTCCAACAACAATGTACGTTACGGTTAACAATCCCCGCGACCCTGGCACATACTCCGAACAAGACAATGATGACGTTGAGGACTGGATAAGTCAAATAAAATGCGAATATTCCAGCAAAACAATCACCAATTATCGAGTCGAATATTGCCATATTTTCTCATTTCTTAAACGACATAGAATATGAAGTTTCCACGCAGTTACCTTGATTAAAAAAGGTCTGAACCTCTATTCACAAAAAGTTATTACTCTATAATAGTTCGTAAGAGAAGTTTAGGCGATCCTGAGGCTGGAGATATTGATAGCGAAGACATCTGGTAAATTAAGAAGCTCTCTTAGGAAAGAACATCATTGTGAATTCGGCCCCAGGCTTCCTTGCAATACTTTACACCTGCTTGTAATACCATTCGCAAATGGTATGATGGCAGAAGCCATCTCAGGATTACTGTCGACGTTAACGCGATTAGCACTGGAGCAATGTAGCAACACACCGCATTGCCACCGCCACAACGCGTCACGTATGACGCGTGTACTGCAGCCAGGTTATGCTGTCGCGCTTCCCGTTGAGGGCGCCTGCATATGCATCCCTATAGGCCATCGCTGCAACGTGTATCTGAATGAAGGCTCATTTTGCCCACTGGACACGCTATGCCATCTCGCGGCACCTCTACGAAATCGCCTCGTAACGCGTGTATGGATATATACGCAGACAATACTGTCTAAAAATGTGTCACAATCACACGGTTTTCATTCCACCCAGCACCGAATATATTTTACAATATCTAGTTTTTGTCATTTAACAGCGGCGCATTCCTAGTACGTTCGTGACGCAGCTCGCTAAAGCATGTTTCTGCCGTGCTTGAGGAAGCCGTTTGACTTCGGGTTCGATTCCGCGCAGCATTAGGGAAATTTAAACGATCTTTTAATGTCGTTTGCATTTCTTTGGATACATTTCGAACCTTTGGGTACGCTGCTATCTACCTGTCTAGCCTATTTCACGATGCCCTGCACGAGTAATAAAACTGAGAATGGAAATTACAGCTTAGAATGAAAATTAAAGTTTTACGCCCGAAACAGACGCCTATGCCTTCGCGCACGGGCCGCAGGCCGGGCCACGGGCCCGGGCTTTCGGGTAAGCCCAAGCCCGTGCAGTGTTCTAATCCGAACTACTATTAAAATAGATTGTCAACAGTTCTGTGCACAAGCCTGTATTGTGTACGTTTAACCGACGACGGTGACTGCCACAGGTCTACATATAGGATGTTTCCGTTAAATTGTGTCAAACATCAAAAGCCTTTGTATCTGGTATACCAGGATCTCACGAACAGCGTGATGTTCACAATCCTCCTGTCAATGTATTCTTTCTAATTAGCTTGTTTCCTTGATTGAAAAAGAAATAAATATTAACCGAATATTAAATTAAGAAACCAACGATTATTTCATGGAAGCATGTTTCTTTGCGCTCCTGGTAGCTACGCGAAAGCGGTTAGTCAAAGTGGCTAGTTTTCCTGACCACACATGCTTTCTTTAGAGCCTCCGAAAGCTAAAACCACTGCAGATTTCTTCATTGAAATGAATAATTAGGATATTTGCCATTTTACTCTATAACACCTCCATTGAAAGTTGCGTCTGAAGCAATGCTTGAAAAGTAGGCTAATTATTTATTTCGTAAATAATAACCTAAGCTTAAGTATGAACACTTGTAGTTGCTGAAGAGGAACGTCAACCATGCTGAGTTGGTTGCATTCTCATACCGTGTACCCTGTTTTTTATTGCGATAGCAATTATATGGACACTCAAAGCAGATTTTTGCCGTCGGCGTCGCCATGAGGTTCCGTGTAAAGTGCAAAGGTGATAAAATCGTCGCCGCGCGCTGTATGCTGTATGTGCACGTCAAAGCAGGGGAAAGACGCGCGCTTTCACGTGGAGCGAACGCACGACGGAGAGCAAACGCGACGCCTTCCTTTGCGCGAAAGGCCGTGGGGTGATGGGAGGGATGGAGAGGGGGGGGGGGGCTACGTTGTGCTGCGGCACCAAATGCGTATCTTGTGACTGGGCGCAAGGGGAACAAGGAATCTCGCACGCGAAAGGAGGAAAGCCGGGAAGGCAGCACGGGTGGCAGGGGGTGCGGCTTCTGCTCTGCGAGCAACTGCGTACTTGTACTTAGCCCGGCTGCTTGGCGGTCGCGTGCACCGTATCTTGAAAGTGATCTGCAGCATCGCTCCTACCTTTGTATGCGCTCTGCTTTCGCCGCTTAGTTTCCGTTGAAGCAATAGACCGCACGAACCTTCGCTAACTGCTGAGGCGCGCTTGCTCACGCCAGCATTTTGACAGCGGTTGTGTGCGGTCATCGAGTGTGATCTATTCGTGCTTGCTTAAGCGCGCTGACACCATGCTTGTTAATTCACTTGGTAAGCGAATGTGTCCAAGTTTATACAGTCGATAAAACTACTATCCTTACTCCGTATAGCTCTCTACTGATTTGCTATCGCAATTGATCCTTCGCCTTCCGGGCGAAACTGCGTCTTTTTTTTAAGACTTAGCACAAATTAGGTAAAACACCCTGTATACATTGCAGCCTTTTGACCTATGGCTCGAGTTATAAAGAGTTTGAAAGAAAGTGCTCATTTTAACATAGCGAACATAGAACATAGCGCGAGCTTCAAAGTTAAGTGTGCTGAAATTCAGTCAGGTTGATATAGAGCGCTTCAAACCGTAGAAAGCTACCAATAAATGTTTCGTTAGAATATTTAGAATGACACTTCGCCCTTGTGATTGACCAATAAGCACTATGGAAGTAATTTAGGTGCTACGGGCTATAAGCTACAACTCACCAAGTCCCCAAACTGGTTCATTTCAAGAGCGTATGATACAAGGCCATTTTCAAACTTCTGGTTGTGTTCCTTAATGAACAGGCTGTTTTCAGCAAATATCTTTAATCTACGGTTGTCCTCAGCAGCATTCGCATAGTTGAGTCCTAGTATAGGAGAAAATGAATAATAGTCAGTGCAGCAATAACAATAACGTGAATGCATATGGAGAACCAACTAGCAATGTTTATTTTGGAAGGATCCGGTTCTCAGCTTGCATGTACTGTTGCTTTTTGTGTGCTTTGCAGTTACCTGTGCAAATTTTCATAGCGAAAGAAACTTTTCATACTCTTAGTGCGTTTAATAATCGATATTTGTGTGCTAGCTCCCCCTCATGATTGGCTAACATCTACAAATGTTGCCTGATAAAATGAACACAAGAGAGCCACTTGACGGGTTTTTGTCTGTTTAAGTGGAAAACCTACCTGTGACACGGATTTGCCTCTTTGCTCACAAGTGCAGGTATTGGGAAGCCGATGCCAATCGCAACAGTGTGCACAGCCCATTAAGAGATTGCTTTAGCTCAGGCCGAACTCCGATGCCGCCTATTGAAATACACGTAAAACACACAAACGCTTTTCAGAGATAACGCCTGGACCGACTTTAACGAAATTTGTTGCATTTGAGATAAAGTAACTTCTAGGGACTGTTAATACAGAATTTAGATTTAGGGTTTATATTGAAAAACAAATTTCAGAAATTTGTAAGTTTCAAACAATAGAAACACGAAAATTACGAGTATGTAGTTGCGCGCCAAGAACAGATATCGCAGTTCTGTGAATGCATCTATTAGATCATCCAAAGTGGACATACTTGGTACGTCAATATATATCTTACGTGAATTAAATGCATTGTTTACAATGGTTTCGCAAAAGCTCTACTAACATATTACTAGCGTTATTGAGAGTCATATATGATGTACCAATTTCGTCCGATTTAGAAGTACTATTAGGCGCAATTTGCAGATTTGTGATGTCAATTTTATTTCTGAGTTACAGAGCTGTAAACATGATAGCTTCGTTTTCTGAGAATTTGCTATTTTTGTCAATTTTGATCAAGAAGTGGACTTCCCAAGTCAGAAATTCGTGACCAGCTCTCCCTAGATCTTTACTTTATCATTTAAATGCGACAAACTCCATCAAATTCGGTGCAGTGGTTGCCGAGAAAAACAATTTTTCCTTTCCCATGTATTTAAATAGAAGCCTCCGAGCCGGTTGTGTAAACCTAAATCCATCAGCTTCCTCTTAAGCTGATGTGTTGGCCTGTTTTCGTTGTACCTCACATGGGGCTTGAGCTCTCAAGGTGGGCAGGTGCGATCACTCCTTTTCAATACACTGCTCAGGCTTCTCGGATGAACTCACCCACAGAATGTACTTGAAGTCTAAATGAGTCATTGAGTGCCACGCATAATTGATATTTGTGAGCCTCGGGTGGGTCAAAAATCACCAGCCCTTCCCTTGTCGAGAAAATGGGGATAAGCGAAGCTTGTCGTGTGTATATCTGACCTTCGTGGTGATTTTCTTTCTTTCTCTCTCTCTTTCTGTCTCTATCTAGCTATCTTTCAATCTCTATTTATTTATTTCTCTCCCTCTATCTTTCTCTCTCTTTCTTTCTCTTTCTCTCTTTGTTTCTCTGACCTTCGTGGTAATTTTATATCTTTCTTTCTCTGTCTCTTTATTTCTTTATTTATTTATATCTTTCTCTCTCTTCCTTTCTCTCTTCCTCTCTTTCTATCTTTTTCTTCCCTGGCATCTGCCAATGAGCTTGCACCCTTTCTGCTCTATCGCCAGGATGGGCCCACTTTTCAGCGGGACACCGCCTACCCCCACCCCCACCACCACCGCCGAAACTTGTGAACCTATAAAGCTGCACTTAAAACTGCGCCCAACAATTTTAAGCGAAGATTTAAACGCTCACAATTGTCGGCGCCGGTGGTGGTGGTGCTGTCACGCTGATAAGTGGGCCCATCCTGGCGATAGAGCAGAAAGGGTCCAAGCTGAATGGCACATACCTCTGTCATGTGGGTCGATCCTGATGATAGTGCACAAAGGGTCCAAGCTCAATGGCACATACCTGGGACAAGAAAAAGAAGAAAGAAAGAAAGAAAGAAAGAAAGAAAGCAATATAGAAAAAAGAAAGAAATCACGTGCGGTGCACATCCACATTGTCTATGCTACACTCGTGACCACGTGACACGCGCGCGACGAATCAGGTTCGTTTAGTGTGTCGCGAGGCCCTATAGGGAACATGGAACGAAAGCGGGTTGGCGCGTGCTCCTCCGGCCTTCCGACGCCTCAGATCAGTTTCGACGAACAGATCGACGGCCACGCGTGGTGCGCTCTGCAAAGGAGCAAGCTGCGTTTGATGAACGCCGGCATGAACTCGCTCGGGAAAGGGCTTGTCACCGACGTGCCGATTCTAACGTGAAGGCTTCCGAAGCCGAGGCCCGCCGTCAGCGACGACCAGAGAATCCCGAGGCGACGGCTTCCGAAGGTTGCCCTGGCGAAGGTCACATACACACACGACAAGCTTCGCTTAACCCCATTTTCTCGACCGAAGAAGGGTGGTGATTTTTTGAATTGGTTTACTTGGCATAGGAGCTACACTAAAGAGTGGCTTGGAGGCTTCCACTCACAAGCTGATCTACGACGCTTATTTTTTTGCTATTTCTTCGCAATTGCTCCAAACATCTGCTGCTAGCTGTGTCATGCAACTGATAAACTTTTCAACAGTCTTCACTGAAATATTCTGAACATGCTCAAAATACTCGATTGTAATACCTCTGCATTCAATCTACTATCTATACTATCTACTACTATCTACTACTATCTACTATCGCCGGCGCTCCTTGGTGATTATTTGCACCACATTCGTCGAATGCTACAACATATTTATTATAAGCTCGTCTAAACCATTTGTTGCCCATTTCTAGTGATGCAATCTTGCCTCTGCCTTGCGCATTTTATGAAACCACCCGTTGTCCCGTTTCAAAAGAGTAATAATAATAAAGGAGCTCAGGAAAGTTATTTGTAACTTTGTTATAATAGTGATATTGCTACATGCTATTTGCGTGTTTGATTTAGATGATGCGCGCGGGCGCCCTGACGAAGAAGACGAACTGCTTCCGAGTCTCGAGCTGTTGGCTAAACTGGCGAGCGCTGCAGTTGTTTTTGTAATAATGCATCGTAAATAGCCTTCAGTGTTTAATCCCTTGTCCGCGTAACATATTGGTGGGGGTTGGGTTGGTTCCCAGTCCTGGCCACGAAGCTCTCCGCGGCCGCACTGTCTAGCTGACCATGACCCTCGGTGACGACACGTCGCCTGCATCTACACCTGCGACTCCAACAACAATGTACGTTACGGTTAACAATCCCCGCGACCCTGGCACATACTCCGAACAAGGCAATGATGACGTTGAGGACTGGATAAGTCAAATAAAATGCGAATATTCCAGCAAAACAATCACCAATTATCGAGTCGAATATTGCCATATTTTCTCATTTCTTAAACGACATAGAATATGAAGTTTCCACGCAGTTACCTTGATTAAAAAAGGTCTGAACCTCTATTCACAAAAAGGTATTACTCTATAATAGTTCGTAAGAGAGGTTTAGGCGATCCTGAGGCTGGAGATATTGATAGCGAAGACATCTGGTAAATTAAGAAGCTCTCTTAGGAAAGAACATCATTGTGAATTCGGCCCCAGGCTTCCTTACAATACTTTACACCTGCTTGTAATACCATTCGCAAATGGATGTAAAACAAGGGAGGAACTTGTAAATAAGAAATATCTGCTTTCGCCTATCTGGGGCATCATTACAAGGACAATGATGAAACATGGGAATGCACCCCCTCCGATGCAAGTACGGTGCTTTGTTTGTTCAAGGAGAGAAGTGTGATACTTAGGCACCGTACATTGTTTTAAAGGATTGCAAGCATGGTGACTTGCTAAATGATAAATTAGAACAAATTCTACATTGGCTGCCCAAGTTTGATCTATTCTTGTTCAACGACTGAAAATTATTGAACAGTAGGTATGTATTTCGTGCGTTCGTTCAGGAACTGGCGCCCTTGTACAACAATCGCAGCTGTCATACAATAGAGTCATTAAAAACAGTCCACACTTCTATGGTTCTCTCTTCAGCAAGGCGCCAATAAGCGCTGTTATACATATTTGAAAGAAACAAGTATTCGACAAGTTCAA
The DNA here is from genome assembly GCF_013339745.2 of Dermacentor silvarum. Taxonomy (NCBI): domain Eukaryota; kingdom Metazoa; phylum Arthropoda; class Arachnida; order Ixodida; family Ixodidae; genus Dermacentor; species Dermacentor silvarum. Next base: position 80,905,412 of record NC_051161.1, read on the forward strand.
AGTGTTGATTTTCGAATTGAATACGAATAAATAGCAAGAGTGTTCAATTCGTATTCAAAATATCGAATATTCGAGGATCTCTACTTATTTTTCATGAGGGCCATGCAAGAAGGAAGGACGCTCCTCAGTAACCAAACTGTCTATAGTGTCACAATTATTAACGAAAAATGCAGGTGCTTATAAGGCAGCGTAACGTTTCCTGGTTCATCAGCAGCGCGCCCTGCACTGGCTAAGCAACGTTCAACGTTACAAATGGAAGTCAAGAGGTGATAGAGAAGTGCGTGTTCTTCTCTGCTTTCACAAGCGTATTTCGATGATTACAAATGGGCTTGGTCTCTCAACTGCGCTTTTTTCTTGATGCTTTATGCATTATTTTCAGTAACTTTTGTTTAGGAGATAGCGCAGCATTTTTCGCATCCTAATTTCTTCCGGCTGAATCCAAGGGGCTCAACTCGTCGGGCCATCAAATTTCAACACTGCAATCGTTACATCAGGTGCAAAAGCAGGATCAAATTAGAATTGGAAAACGTATTATACTGACCATAATTTTCCTTAAAAGCCTTCCATTGTGCGTGAAAATTTTGTTCAGTTTCCAAAGCAAAACTGCCCGAAAGAACAGTGCACAACCAAAGTGACAGATGGATCATCCCGAAGTAATCCGAGTGCTGAGAAACATAGAAAGAATAACGTTTTCAGTATCCGAAAAAGGCTTGAATTTATATCGTGAACGATTGTAAAATTTCAATGAAATTTGACACGCCTTGCGTTTTGGCATCGCATGATACGTGAATGAAAGTTCGTAAGAATGTGTAGAAAAGTCATATCACTTAATATGACGTGGCTTAAAGTGAAAGAGCTCGGAATAGACAAAATACGCGCAATATAATGAAGCTTATTGAATCCACAAAAAGAAAGGCGAGTAATATGCGAATAAACTAGAACTCCAGTCACGATATGCTTTCACGTAAATGCATTAAGATTGTGAAATATCGCAAAAGCATCGGCACTTCTTACGTTTTAACGCTGTCATACAATAACGACGCTGCCTGTATGTTTCAAAGATGCCTTGTTTTTTACGAGGTTGTTATTGACGGCGGTGGGCCAAAATTACCCCTCTAAAATTTAACTAGAGATGTCCATGAAAGTGCATGAAAAGAACAATATCGTTAGCACTGTAAAATTTTTAGAATTCATTGGGCTAAAACTATAAGCGTCTGGGGTGATTAGGAGCGCTATGAAAAATTCTTAAATTTCGGTGAATTACGATTTTGGAGCGTTATGCTTTAGGCAACATTGCATGTTTTGAGAACTACTGAGGGTATTTTCTTTTTCAAGAAACAAGAAGCAAAGGGTACCAAGAAACAAGCTGTAAAAAGTGGCAAGTTGTTTGCCGTCTTGGAGTCGGAAAACAAGTTCCGTTCGGCTAGTACGCTAAGTGGGTTAAAAGAAAGGCAGAACAGAGATCCCAAACTTCTCGCACTAAAATTAGAGAACAAAATCGCGCTTTTCTTGCATCACGCTTCCAGAAAGCTAAAATACTCTTTCAACATGGCCAGACTATTCAACAGTCAGAGTTGGCGTTCTTGCTGGATATTTGTCAGCTAAACTATGCCCTCATATCTGACGTTCCGGGCAGGATCCCTGAAGTGGTAGCATGTACCTGTAACGTAGTTTTTGCTAACAAAGATATCGCCTGCTTGGAGAATAAGGGCGAGCGTGTTCTTGTTTCAATTTTTCAGCGGCTTTCATGGCGTACGAAGTTCGAATATATATTTCGTTGATGCGATCTTTCCTATCGGTGATGCACCGGCCTTGTTTTTTTTTCCAACCTGCAATCCTCGTGATGCACCTTTACGGGCTTTGAGCAGAGCAGAACGCGATGTTGGGCTAGTTGCCCCACGCTTGAAAAAGTTGGCCAACGCCAGAACCATATTTTTATTTGAACACAACTTAAAAAAATAAAAAAAATTGATGCGCACTATAACTAACAAGAAGAATAACGATCACGAACAAGCACGACGTGCTCGCGATATCTTGTGTTGAAGTAAACTCAGGAAATTCCGGGGAAATAGTGGAAATATTTAGTAGGAACCACATTTTCTTTTCAACGTCTCCAGTGAGCGCGGTGCCCACCAAGAACAAGATGCGATACATGACGGAATAAAATTCATTAGGCAGACGAAATTCTGCTGACCTACCACTTGCTTAATGTGTTCAATTGCCTCACGATATACTGAGCCCATTTTAACACGTTCAGCCCTTTACAAAAATAGCACGCTTCTCGTCAATAACCTTCGCAATAGAATAAATGACTTGGAGCGCCTGAAGTGTTTTATATTTGGCTTGGAGCAGACATCAATAGTTTTATGAGAAGCATTAATGGTAAACTCGAGAATGGCACTCCTCAATGTGCTTGCTTGCGTGCGTGTGTGTCTGTGTATGAATAGGAGGAACAGTAATCGCGTGTAAAACTCATACTTAATAACATTCGAAAATTTATAACGATTAATAGTTCATTGCTTTCGGGCTTCGTACGGAATGCCAGATTCCAAGTGCTACGAGAAATAAACGTGTGCAATAAAGCTGTATTTACAATTCAAATATCATTTGATGTCCTACATAAATTTTGCAGCGCAAATAATGAACGAATCGCAACAATCCCTTAGCTAGAGATACCGATTTTTGGCATAGACTTTTGTATGAACTTCTTTCCTGAATAAATGATGGTAATGACCGATTGCATATCCTCAGTTCAGTGCAGGCCAAGGAACCGTACTCTAGTTGCTGTGAATTCCTCATATATGGTATGACTAAAAATGTAAGCACACAACCAGACGAGGACGGTGAAAGAAGACGGGAGACACACGAGCGCTTAAGATGCTATACAACGTCATGTTTGACGCAATGTCCAAGTCACCTCTCACCAAAACGCCCAAACAGCCACATTAGTGATCTGGTATGAGTTTGCAGGTATCTTGCTGTGTGCTCTTCATGTATTGCCTTGCGCGGTATCCTGTTGGCCATGGCGTCGCGCGGCTGAGCTGGATGCCGCGGGTGCCATACCGGTCACTGCACCGCTTTTCAATGGGGGCGAAATGCAGAAAGATTTGTGTACTTACAGTTAGGTGCTCATTAATAAGCCCCAGGAGGTCAACGTGAATACGGAGTCCCCTACCACGGCGTGCCTCATAATCAGATCGGGATGTTGGCCTGTAAGACCGCAGAATTTAATTTTGTTATTATTTATGTTGCCTCTGCCTTTACGATGGTGTTTTCTTGCCTATATATGAACAGTTCGAAAAATATTCTTAAGCTTTTGGACAGTGGTCTGCAAGGTAATTTGGCCAGAATGCCGGATTGGCAACGAGGGTGATGTCGAGGGCCGAGAGCAATAAAGAAAATAAATGTTCGTGAAAATTATAATAAACATAATTAACCGTGCTGGTAGTAGACTAAAAAGTTTATTCCTATATTCCTATTAATACTCGCACTTAATTCAAATAATCTCTTACTTTGATTGGTTGAGGTGACTTCCTGTCATCATGTCTATAAAAGGAGCAAAATAACTATTTTAGGATATGAATTTTCTTTTTACCTCCAAGTCTGCGCGGATATCTCGGATTAAAACAATAAAAACATTGGTGGTGGCCAAAAAGCTTGTCCACATTTGCCTTTAGCACTGTTTGTTTACGTACCTGTTCACAGTCATTCTGTCAGCACTAGGGAGACATTTACAAAACTTGTAGGAAGGGAAACGTCAGATTGTTGTAAGGGGTCCTTTGTTTTGCGGGTGCGTCGCTGGTGTAACTCCGGAATTTCTATAAATCCGTGGTAATTTTGGCGCATAGTGTTTCTGTTTCAGTGTTGTAGCAGTGTAGGCCAGTCGGTGCAGCATTGCTAAGAATAAAATAGCGCAATCCAGAGGACAGAAAGCGCTCGCGTTGTTTCGCCTTCCTGTCTTTTTTGCATATTGTGTTATTTTATCCTTGACAATGCTTACGTGTTACAGCGTGCCAGAAAAGATCATTTGTGTAAGTTGAGGTATAGGTTTATCTTGATAATATTAGAAAAAAAACGTACCTACAAAGGGGCGAGGTGTGCATCGGTTCAAGCATAGGTTTAGTTGCACGAACTCCAGGTGGTCCAAAATTATTCCGGAGTCCCCCAACTACGGTGTGTCTCATAATCAGATCGTGGTTTTGGCACGTTAAACCTCATAATTTAATCAGTATTAGCCCATGAGCTGCCAGTTGCCGACTCGATTCGATTTTTAGATCTCCAGCTCATCTTCAGGAACAATCATCTGTGCTGGATGTATGAACCTAGAGCTAACAAAGCTCTCTTGCCCTTTACTTCAGCCAATTTTAAGCTCATCAAGCAAGGAATCGTTAACCTATGCTTCAAAAAGGCCCTTTCAAATTCATGTCACCACTTAACGGAAGCTATAGCTTTGGCAATCAGGCCAAAAGGCTTCAGCAATCGGGGTACCCGGGCAGTCTACTGACCTCAGTAGCGAGAAACTTGTAAATACAAGAGAAAACTAGCAACCCCGATTCTGCCACACTGTGAACAACAGTCACTGCCATTCCTTACATTCCCATTATCCCGAGAAAGTCGGTCGGCATGCTGCGATTGATGTCGTGTTCTCGGCACAAGATAAGCTGTCACGCTTATGCAGGCAGGTTAACTACAAAAGAAAGAAGAACTGCAAAACCAACGATAAGAACCGCTTTGTCGCGAGCTCAGTAGGTCTTGTTTACAACATTCCCCTTTCCTGCGGCCGCGAATATGTTGGTCAGCTGGCACGCTGTCTCCACGGACGATTAAACGAGGACCGCAATCATGTTTTAAACTCCGTTTCTGGTCATTCCGACATCGATTGCCGAGACCATCATTGCACACCCACATCTGAAGGCACACAAATTATCAGTCGCGACAAAAGCCAACAAACTAGAGAGATCATTAAAGCGTAGGAAATTTACAAGTCTGGACAGCACTGCATAAGTGCCCCTTAAAGAAGTGCAATATTTGGACACATGAGCTGTAGGTTGTTTGTTGGAAGCAAAGTTCGGAACACGTGTCAGCCATTCGTTCTGCCTGTTGTGCCATGGCCTGGCATGTGAGCGAAATAAACATTCAGCGCCCTTTCCTGACACTTCTCTCAGTTCCCATGTAGGTCGTCGCGCTGCTAACCAAATATTCAATATTACCAACATGCCCGTTCAGCCACCCTTGCTATACATATACAACGTCATAGCGAAAGCAGTGTGCGGTGCGGCGCTGTCGTGATGCAGAAACCGAAGACCCACATTCCGCATTTTTGCACCTTTTCATCGCGCTTTCTCTCTTAGTTAACGTAATACCTTTTAAGTTAATGGTATTTGCTGGTCTTTCTGTCCAGTCTGTCCAGCAGAAAAATGTTCCCGCTATATAATTCCAGAAACTCTGAAAAGCAGAAAAGAAGGAACGATGGCCACAGTTTTCACGCGAGCGCACTTGTCGCCTCTTTTTTTCTATCTTGGTGAAGAAGGTGTTTTCAACAAACTCGAGACATGCTTGGTTTCGCAGCCAGACCCATAGCACCAGATTTCGATATCTGTGGTGACCTTCGAAGGAAGGTTTGGATCACTGTCGACGTGATGTACAGTGTTTATAATTCGCTCACTTTTTTTTTTCAGGGGAACACTTTTTCCCTGCTGACAAGGGGTAAAGTTACCACGACGGTGTAAGAAGAACAGGTGATCCGACGGAAGCGCGCGGCGTGTCTCACTAATGTTGGGATGCCGCTAGGTGGCGCACGCGACTAAGAGGCGGATGACATTGTACTTATGGCTGACAGCAAGGAAGACTTGCAGAGATTAATAGACATCTGTGGTAAAGAGGCAGATAGCTTAGGTTTGAAGTTTAGTAAATAAAAATCGGCAGTCATGACTTTTAATGATAATCAGGGCAGCGAGCATAGGATACAGGAGGTTACGCTGGAGGTGGTGGATAAGTACAAATATCTTGGAGTGTGGATAAACAATGGGGCTGAGTACCTAACGGAACATGAAAAATATGTGACGGCTAAAGGTAGCAGAAATGCAGCTGTGATGAAAAATAGGGCACTGTGGAATTACAGTAGGTACGAAGTGGTGAGAGGGATTTGGAAACGGGGTGATGGTCCCTAGTTTGACTTTCGGCAATGCGGTCCTGTGCATGAGATCAGAGGTTCGAGCAAGGTTGGAAGCTAAGCAGCGACTGATAGGTAGACTGGCTCTGGGAGCACACGGAAATACACCAAATCAGGGGGTACAGGGTGACATGGGATGGACGTCATTCGAGTGCAGGGAAGCCAGCAGCAAGATAGAATTTGAGGAGCGATTGAGAGAAATGGCAGAAAAGCGGTGGGCAAGGAGAGTTTTCAGTTATTTGTACATGAGGAATGTTGATACAAAATGGAGGAAGCTGACCAGAAAACTGTCAATCAAATATTTGGACGGCAGGAGGGGTGCAAACCAGGAAACAGCGGTTAAGAAAAAGGTTAAGGAAACAGAGAGGGGTCTGTGGAAAACGGGGATGCAGACGAAATCAGCACTGGGAACATACCGAACTTTCAAGCAAGAAATTGCCAAAGAAAATATCTACGATAATTCTAGGGGAAGCTCTGTTGTTTGAAGCCAGGACAGGAGTATTGCGGACTAAGATGTACCGAGTCAAGTACCAAGGTATAGACACGTTGTGCTGTGCGTGTGGAGAAGAAGAGGAAACAGCTGAACACCTCATACTTTTCTGTAAAGGGCTTAACCCTACAGTGCAAGGCAACGGGGCTGATTTTTTCAAAGCATTGGGGTTTAGGGACAGTGAAGGCAAAATAGACTTTAAGAGGGTAGAAATAACCAAACAGAGGTTATCTGATTGGTGGATAAAATCAAGGCAGGGGTGAAATTTCACCCACCACAAAGTACAAATTATGTTAATAGTCATGGCTAGGTGGCGTATGCCACCGCCCGTTTTAAAGGGTTCAGCCTCATCCATCCATCCATCCATCCATCCTGGGCGTCGGGGGCCGAGGGGCCGGGGGCAAACATACCCTGAACACGCGCGTTTCATCTGTTTCAGCCTGCGTTTTTCAGAGCGCCTGTTAGTGTTAACGCTCTCATATTGAGGTTATCATCTTCATTTCCCGAAAGCTTAAAGCGTTATTTGAGAGTGTCGCTAGGCTTGCTGTATTTTTAAATCAAACGCATATATTTGGCTCAAAGCGGCGCTAACAGTCCGCATTTTTGTTGGAGCAGCTGACAATTCATTTTGCAAGTTACGTTTCGATGACGAGTTGCTATCTGTCGTCACTATACGCTGCCTCCCCGTTTTCATTTCTCATGCGAAAACAGTGCGTAGGGGAGTACCGCGTACAATGTCCTCCTGAGTGTATATATAAGCGCTTTCGCGTAACGCGATGAACTGTGCTATCATTGTTCTGTCGACTCAAACGAAAATTTAGTTTGCGCGTTTCCCATACAGGCTCTGTGCATAGTATTGGGCCCATAAAGCACGAATTTAAAGGCTGTTTGTTTCTTATGAAGCATGCGGCACCTTGCATGCGTATATCCTTATACGCATGCTCCTTAATAACATATTCATGATAGAAGACGCCGCTCCTTTTTCTTGCTTTTTTTTTCAAAATTACGAGGCAGCAGAAAAACAAATGAAAGCAACTTGCAAACCAACAGAAAGGAAGTCCATCGATGTAGAATATACATACCCAGCTGTGACATTATTCCTGGCGAGACGGATTTTCAAAGAGCGTGTTTACGTTGATGCTGTCGGTGTTACCGTCATGTGATGCTGCGCTGAAGTCCGGAATTTTGTGAGGTTTTGTAGACTGCTGAGATGCTATGGCTAACGTTTCCTTGTCCACATGAGAAGTCTCTTGAGCTCTTGTCTCTTGCATCACATATACTTTTGCCTGCGGTTCTTGTAGTTCACTGCCTTCAGGTTTTGATTTGCGCTTGCCGTCAGCTGGAATCTGTTCTGTGCTGGCTTCGCTATTCTGGTTCTGGCCGTCTTCTATTGGCACGCCAGTAACTCGTGAGTCACTACATTTGGCTTTCTGTTTCTTCTTTTTCGCTTATGCTTTCTGCCTATTGCTCTTTCTTGTCACGGAACACAGTTCTTTGAAAGTGTAGTGTGAAGTAGCCGGAAAATGAGTCGGCACAGCATCTCTAGCTAGATAAGCTCTTCGGGTCGTGCTGGCTAAAACAACTCCGCTGTGCATTGCCGTCCATGTTTTTGACACGTACATTCGATCGAAGTGCTTTTCGCACACGTAGTCCCCTGGTCGCAGGACTCGGCCTTCACGTTGTATGGCATCCCGCCATGCTTGCAGTCGACTCGTCTCTTTAGGGACACTCAACATACATGCTTTGTCTTTGCACGAGTCATATGCACTCTTGCAGTTTGGAACGAAACACTTCTTGCCCATAGTCAGCCTAGATCCGTCTCCGCCAGGCAACGTCGCGCTGAAACGGCAAATCGCTCTTCTTCCCTTTCTTGCGATTAAACGGATTCGTCCTTTTCCATTATGTATACCACGGGAACACTTTATTAAGGGCTTACCGAGAACAAGGGTGACTGATTGCTCAACGGTAAAGCAAACGTTGCAAAATATTAAGAAAAGATAACTTATCGTCTGCCCGCACCACTTTTCTGCGACTGCTTCCAGGCATTGTCAAACGCCGTCTGCTAGATCCATCGACGCGACCGCAATGCCGGAGATATTATCGTCTGTTTCGGCGCCTGAGGGATTTCAATTAGTAGTGGCACACAGAAACAGTAAAACAATTAGTTTTAATGATTTTAAACGCGCTTTACGTACAGTTACAATTATTTACACGTTCGAATTTCCCGCTTTTTCAACCTCCTAACGTGTGCTGCCGTGCAGCGGTGCAGACGTGAAACTCCACCATTAGTGAGACACGTTGCGCAGCAGCGGTCGCCGTGTGGTCGGATCACCTGTTCTTCTTACACCGTGGTTACCACCCGCCGTGGTTGCTTAGTGGCGACGGCGTTACGCTTCTAAGCACGAGGTCGCTGGATCGAATCCCGGCCGCGGCGACCACATTTCGACGGGGGTGAAATGCAGAAGCACCCGCGTGCCATGTATTCGGTGCGCGTTAAAGATTCCCAGGTGGCCCACATTGATCCGGAGTCCCCCACTACGACGTGCCTCATAATTAGATGGTGGTTTTGGCACGTAACACCCCACAATTTGAATTTTGTATGTTACCGCTTTGCGCAAAGTGAGCCTGCGTGTATCAGAACATTCTCGGTGTTGTAGCCGATCCTATCCGTTGTCTATGTCGTTACCGGCCTGTGTAATCAGATTGCATGCTTGGTGCGAATAGTGTTGTACATTCTGCAAGATACGTGAGCACCAGCTATCACGCTGGATTTTTCAACGAGTCATGTATGAATAGCCGACGTGCTTGACCAGCACAACAGATTTCGACGATCGTCGTATGTCCTCATCGCTATCATACTGCCCGAGTGTAACTTTTTTTTGTGGCCACAGGTTCGCCCAATGAAGAGTTAGTTTTGCGATTCGCCTTTGTGGGACGGTCTACTGCACCATCACGACAGCGTGAAAATATTTTAAATTCTGGCACTAAATCGAACAAGGTCTTTTTTTATTTTTTTGTCCTCTGTGAGCCGGCTGGGGACAAAAATTGCTTTAACGCACCATGCGTAACTTCACGCTCAAAACCCATTCACAAAAATGTAACTCTCTCTAGAAGCTTCTGAAATCTTGTCGGTTATGTAGGATGACTGTCGTCGGTATTGACACGTGTACTTATTTATATTTTTCTCGAGAACTGCATTTCACCCGCCAAAAACATAATTATCGCACAGTGCAAGACTGGCCTGCATGACTGGAACTTACTCGAATGTTAGCGTTGATTTTATCTATTGTGTATGTGCTCGACAAACCTAGCGTAATGAGATTGTATGCGCGACACCAATTGTGTAGTACTTTCCCAAAGGTACGCGGGCACCAGCGATTACCCTGTAACCTTCGACGAGTCATGTATCAAAACCGACGCGCTTGATCCACATATCAAATTTTCGACGATCGCCGACTGTGTTCGCAGCCATCGTTCTGCTTGACTGGTGCTTGTTTCCACTGGGCACATGTTCGTCCAATAAAGTTACTTTCGTGATTCACAGTTTTCGCTACTGTGTTCTTCACCGTCCCTACAACATGGCATCTGGTGTAGGTGCTTTGCGCTCATGTACCGGACGCCCATGCAAAGCAGCCGTGATTCAAGCCCGAACCACGAAGAGAGCGCCAACGTCGTCACGAACCAGCGAGCTAGCCGAGGTCTGCAAGGATTGCTACCGGGTTACGGGCCTCTTCCCCAGAAGACCATTGAAATCAAGGCCAAGTCGATAACCACAATGGCAACCCCAGTGTCCCTCACCGTGCTGCAACAGCCCAGGGAGCCAACAACCTTCCGCGGCTCATCGTTTGAAGACCCGGAAAACTGGCTGGAAACCTACGCAGGGTCGCTACATTCGACAACTCCGACGACAAGCTGCGACATGTATAGTTCTCCTTGGAGGACGCCGCTAGGACGTGGTTCGAGAGTCGTGAGTCTACCCTGACAACGTGGGGCTTGTTCCGCATCACCTTCTCGAACACCTTCGCGAGCGTAGTAAAAAAGAGATTCCAGTAAGCGATACTGGAATCCCGTGCTCAGCTCCTAAACGAGAACATTGCGAGCTGGATTGTGGAACATTGCCTGTTCCGCCACGCCGACCCGGACCTGTCTGAGGACAAGTTTGCTTCCTCATGCGTGGTGTTGAGCAAAAGGGTTTCGCCGGATTGATTCGCAATCTAACCAAGACCGTCGCCGAAGGGTCATCGAGAAGATTCTGAAATTGCGCACTCGGCAATATAACCATCAAGTGCTTTCGCCGAAAAGCGAAATCCCAGCACTAGGCATCGACGAGCTCCGAGAGACCATCAGTGCCGTTTCACGCTAAGAACTGCGCAGATGTATCCTTCAACGGAGCCTCAAGTAGCGAAGGTGCCATAGAAGCCCATGTTTCCTGCAAAAGCAGCTTGTGGAAGCACTGCAACACCACCTACATTTCGTGGGGCGAACTTCTCGGCGAAAAAAAAAAAAAAACGATCGAAGCTTGTTGCGTCAAGTAGTCTACTGCGCCAGTTCATATCACATCGCAATGACATCGCATATGCTGAGCACATAACAATATACAAATGAATCGTAGTGAGAGCATTCGCCACAACATCGTGTGATAATCAAACCTGAATACACTCCTCTATATTTATAGACCTCATTCTATAACCGCACACATTACAATCGTGAGCCCTGAGAGTTTGGCATTAATTCAGAGCAATGGGTTGAGCCAAATATTGAACGAAGTAGCATATCCATGCGTCCTTAGTACCAACACACATCTGTTATTCCAGTGTTAAGATAAAATCAACATTACATTAAAATCATTCACAAAAACCACACTTCACGCGTCACTAACGAAGCACGCGTCACACCTGTAGTTTTTCTCTGCTACTGAAGACACAGCTAAAACGTAATATTTAATGAAAAGGCAGTTCAAAAATAAAGCTATTCTTAAATTCTGTTGAGGTTAACTTTATACATATATAGCCATTACTTTTTATGATTGCACATAAGAAAGTTTTGACGACATTACGGTGTTAAATACCGTAATACAATCTTGTTATATCTCAGCACGCATCGCCACGAGCAAAGTTCAGAAAGCCTGCACAGCTTCGTATTCATAGTTATTCGTGTATGGTAGCCAACAGCCTGTGACTTCGCATTTTCCTATTCTAATGGAATTTTCTGTCCTTTTTTAAATGTTTCCATTGAAGCTGCATTGGTTGCATAATTTTCAACTAGTGTTTTGCCCGCGAGGTGTGGTCGCGCTTCAATCGCATGACCATAATGGATGTCGCTGTTGATTGGCGTGGAACCGTATTTCAGCCTCACCTTCGTGATCATGTGAATTGACCTTGTAGCCTCAATTGCTGACATCGTCCTAGAGCAGACATACGGCAGTCATTTGGAGTCCATGAATCACCGCAGCATCAGCCGCAAGCGATGACCTACGCTGCCGTAGCCGGCCTCAAGTTACCCCTCCGTAATTAAGTTATGAAATCCCTGACCAGCACGTGCACAGCACTTTTACCAGTGGTGCCCTTTATCAAAGCATACAAGGTGCTTGAACTTGAGTAGCACCGCGTGATCTGTGTTCAAAAGTGCGAAGCACGCCCTATTGTTTCCTGGTCTACGTTCAAGCAAACATGTGATTCCTATCTGGCAATGTGGACTCTCGTGATGCTGAGCTTTTATGAATGACCCATAGCGAGTCACACGGAAGGCTGTCATGAGAATCGATAGCTGATAACATCGTTAGAATGAGGCAATATTTTCAAGCGCTGCCATACCTACTGGCATACCGGCACTTTTCCTGATAAACTAAAGGAAATTGCCATAAATATGTGTGAAAATACTTAGATCAAAAAGTATGCTAGATAAACTTCAAAAGCTTCCACGCGGTGTAATTATCTTGTGAGATAAACTCTTAGGCTTGAGTTTATTACCTCTCTAGTGTCGTGTTTTTCAGAGATAAATAATCCTATATTACCTCATCCGTATTGATGAAGCAAAAATGAACTTGCGGTGACATGCTTTCCCATTAGCGGGAATTTACTTGTCAGCACATGTGTTAAATAAACCGCAAGATGGTCGCGGCGCATAAATAAAAGGCGAAACGAGCCCTGCTACAATGTTACCAAGGCCGTTCCCGTCTATTTTGGCATACATTGTCTGTATTATGAATGTGTACCACATTTTTATTTACGCAGCCATGTTTAGCCACTCTTTTGACAAGATGCCTAGAATAGCATTAGAAGCAGCAAAAATATCTATAAAGTAAAAGACTGAACATGGCAGGATTATCTAAACTGAATAACTGAACGAGGCGAAAATATTTAAATCTGAACATGCCAGAAATGTCCAAACTAAATGAGTTAATATGGCATCTCTGATCTTAAAAGAAAGAAACAGTCGTGAATAAGCGGCGACCATGACAACGCAGTTGTTGTAGCTATGTGTTTATTTTGGTATGTGCAATTTATGACATAGATTTCGCACACTTCGGGAAATAAATATCGTTGAAAGTCAGCGTGCGCATCACATTGTCCTTCGTCTGTTCGCGCTGTCAAACCTTCACTGTGGTCAAGGAAACATTTTATAATTGCGAACTACAACGTTCAATTAGCTTAACTCTTCTCAGAATCGTTGTTGTGTTGGCGACAAGCAGTGTTTGTTGTCATAAAACCCTGCCTGTGGGAGAGAATGTTTTAGGAGCTGCCTGAGGATGCAGATATGGTGGAAGTAAGGAGCTTCTAGCTCATCTTACTAAAGTGATTATGATAAGGAATGGCACGGCCGGAAGGATCACCTGGGTGCTCTATCTTGCGCGGAAATCTTTGTTTTTCCCTGCCATCATTAAAAAAAAAGATTCCACGCTTACCATTGTTCTGTTCTTGCTCAATCTTTGCAACTAGATCGCATTTTACGATCCAATAATTCAATGCAATACTTGGCACTGTTCGAAACAGACCAGTATTCAAAATTATCACACTTACTGCAGTCTTACTCAATGGGAAGATACTTTACTCTGTCGAGTGAAAGTATGTGTTGCTTTTACGAATGTTTATTTCGCATGGGACTGGCGTATAGTGCCAATTGTTCCACACTTGGGACAGAAGAAACTGTAAAGCACCTTTTTGTGACTGCCAATCATATCAAGGTCGGAGGCATGCGTTTCGGTCTGCTTTAGGGAAAATAGATGACAGGCCCTTTTCGGAATAGAAGATCCGGGTACCGACGCATCATATGTGCAGTGTCCAAGGCCACGAAAACACTGCTATGCTTTTTTGAGTCTGCTAACATACATTATCGTCTGTGCCAGACGCAATGTATGCTTTTGCATATGTATGCGTGCATGCTATGCAATCTTTCTCTTTCCATCTCATCTTTCACGCGCCTTCCCTGTGCAGAATAGTCAACTCGGTTAAGCGTCGTTAACAATCTTGCGTTTTCTTTATGTACAGTTTCTATCTGTTTTACTTACACTCTACTAAAGTGTGAATCCCCTGCTACAACTCTTGTGTTAGTCTCAGCCGCACGCGATGCACCTGTTAAAAAGGAGTACCATTGCATCTGTAAAAAATTGAACAATCGTTGGGTTGCTGTCCACTATGCATGGAGTCAAGGACGGATTGTCAAGAACTGGTAAGAACAGTCATGCTTTGCTTGTGTACTACTCATCAGCGCAATGTGAAAGTCTGAAATGCCCTTTGCAGCAGCACGCACTGTAAGTTCACTTATATGAAGTTTAGAGGCGCGTCTAGAATGTCTCAAAGAACAATGTTTTATGGCAGTGTCAATAATTATAGTTCAACTCCAGAGTGCAAGATGATAACAAAAACCTATTTAGTTAGTGTGAGCAAGAATCCGACATTACTTACAGAATACTTACGGAAAACAAATCTCAAGATACTTGCATGGACCAACGTGTTCCCGTGGCTTTCAGAAAAATACGAGCTAAGTTATCTTTTACTTGTTTTTGAGCTTTTCTTCGTCTTATTCTTGTGAAAGCTGCTTTCTTACAATGTTATGAGTAGCAGTGGCACTCCCTGCAAACTATCTTATCAAGTAGTGTTACTTCAGCTACAGAGGGTCTCTTGAGGCATGTTTCAGTGCTACAAGCATGAATGAATTCCCTCCGAGATGCTGTCCAATTTTTTTTCTTCCTGAAGCTTTCTCTTTGAGAGAATGCTCTAATTTTTGCAAAAACGCCTTGGAAAAATTTGTAGGGTGTTGTTTGCAATCGTACTTCAGGTGGAGTGTCTCCTGAGGAAACAACGGCTACATCCTGACGTCTCCTGGCAAGAACAAGCCACCCTGAATTGTCACTTCCGCAATCAACCCGCTCGTTGAAGAAGTAATTTCACGTCACTATATAAACTAAAGGCTTCGTAATGTGTACATTATCTGATAAATGTAATAAAAACGCAATGTGGTTGTCTTATGAGTGGGACAGCTGCTGTGACTCTGGACACAGAACGGGCCACTATACCAGAACAAATTACAGTTTTTGCAGGACATATACAGCGTACCCAGTGTGCTACAGCAGCACTGTATAAGAATTAAGCGGTGATAGTTACCTTAAATATAGGCGACTTCAATTGTTTTAATATCTACACAACACCAGATCAACATTTCCATTCTCATGAAGCGTTTTCTCACATAAAGGAAGTCGCGTAGGCGGCGGACTTGCAGTAACCGACACCCAGATATTCTGTTATACATTTACTACTCAAATACCGGCAAGAGTATGACAGATGTTTCTTTACTGTCGTAAAGCACATCCAAAGGCTAGAAATATATTTGTTCGTGGTGCGCGCATTTTGTCAACTTAACTAAGAGCATACGACATGGTCAGGGACAAGAAGTTCCAGCAAAGAATGCCAGGCGGATACCGCCTGCCACAGCACCTCAAATCCTAGCACCACTACCACAACACTCCAAACGAAATTCGCCAAACTTACTACGGTTTTTCGGCCTGAAATTATCAGACCGAGCATTAGTTAACAGTAAGAGGATTGCTCAGCAGCAGATAATGGATAAATTCTCTTAAATATGAAATTGTCCCTATGCTTTCCTCGCCTTAATTGTGAGTAGGCTTCATGTGGTTGTGACTAGCAAAACATGCAACCGCTCGATTCCCCAAATCTCGTTCGCGATTATAAACAAGCGACAATACACTCCACCGTGCATTCTTGTTTTTCCTGCGTTTCACAATCCTGGTGACTGCGAGCAGAAAACAGCGCTAAACGACAGGACGACGAGGACACAGGCCACAGCGCTGACTTCGGTGTCCTTCTCTTCGTCCTGTCGTTTAGCGCTGTTTTCTGCTTGTATTCATGAACCAACCAGCCCAAATGCGTACCCTCCTGCTGACAGTTTACGAAAAGGCTTATACTGACCCTACTGACATCTCTTGCGTTGACATTCTAGTGAGCACCCAAGAAATACTCTAAAGTGGACAAATTCTAAATATCTTTTTACTTTTCATCCACTGGATCTACATGCCTATATGTCGTTGGTTTAAAAAGTGGTACGAGATTTCCCCTTCGTAAGCCTATCTACATATGAGTTTGCTTATACCTATCTGTAAAACATAATCAGCGAGCTTAATGCATGAATAGACGTTAGCGTTGTACACTTTATAGCATATAAACATACAAGAATTTATTTGCAGCAACTTCTGAAGCGCGCTGCCGGACCAAGCTTGCCTAGATTCTCTCCTTTCGTAATCGAAGCGAGCGCATCATTTAAGTCGTTCTGCAAAGTCGTTTCTCATCTGGAAAGCTCTTTACGCCGGCAGTAGCGAAGGCGGTGATCGCAGCCTCGTGAGCGGGTGGAGTTGAACCGCACTGGCGTTTTATCTAGTGCACGTGACGGAGCTGGCCTCAGAATTCGATTGTCCGGCAAACAATAGCACATAGCTTCGCTGCTCGAGCAACGACCGGGTAACGTTATCAGGCTGGCTTATCGCCTCCGATGGCGCGGGTGAACTTTCCCTCTGCTGGATCAATAACAATTGGAGAAATGACGTAGTATGATAATCGAAAGGTATAAAGATCATCTGACGCCACAGCCACACCGCAGGGTGCATCGAAAGAGTCGAGCTCTCCACCAGGTAAGTCTCAGGTCATCGAGGGTTAATCGGGTTTATATGCGCCATAGGTTGCAAAACAGCTTTTTGTCACTTATTAGACTTGTTCAGTTCTAGCGCAAGCTAAATCTGCTCAGAATATGTCTTGCAGCTGTAGGCGTGCCGTATGCCACTACGCCTCTTGAAAAGGTCAGAACACTAAGACTGCTAATAATTCCAACATTCGGAACTCACGCAGTACATTTGAACACCTGAAAATAAGTGTAGATCATGTTTTCTCATAATGGCGAGAATAAACTAGAGTGGACGATATTGGTAGTAGTACCCCTTTACACAGTACAAAACATAAATCATTGCGCTGTAATAAAAGTGATGTAAAACATTTGTTCTAGTTTTTATTGAAAGATATGTCTCCAGATTTCATTACACTACCTCAACGTCCCTGTTTATAGAGGTTGATGCGGTATCCCAGTGCTTCCTGATTTCCAATTCTTACACCGCTTAGCGGTTCACGAAATAGCAATTCTCCTAATTCTCCTGATAGGCCGCTGCTGGCCATACCGTCAACGTATCGGCTGAATAGATCGCCTCGTATTATTCATACTGTTTTGATGTAATAAATCTTCTTTAAATTTCTCTTCTTCCTATAATGCGTAAGTATGACAGCGGCGTGACGCGCAAGTCACGTGCGTTCATTGCGTGCTCATGTAGAACTTGCTTGAAACGACAGAATTCGGATATATGTTCAGTGAGTCGTGTATATAAAATGCATGCCCTTTCTTCTATTAGCCCCCCCCCCCCCCCCGCTCCTTTAAGTAATTGCATCTAAATAAATGAATGACGCTCGTTTCATTTCAGGTACTGTCTCCTTGCCTCCATCATGCTGCGAATTAGCTTACTCTGTGCCTGTGTGGCAGTAACCGCTGCAGCCAGCTCTCAAGAAATCCTACGCACCCAATGGGAGGCATTCAAATCTACCCACAGTAAGCACGTATCCTTGCTTTAGAGCGATATCTTTAGCATCAACAACTTCTGTTACTTTTCTGGACGTAAAAGTCATTCCAGTTTAACGGAGGCAGAAGTTGACGAAAAAAAAAAAAACGTGAGAGATCAACGTGTGCTTACATTTTGTTTTAATGCTGCACATATATGACAGATCTTTTGCTTTTTTGGAGTGTGTATAAACAACGTGCCACGGATATCAATTATCCATGTTAAGTACGCGTTTAAGTTAAACCTTAGTAGCGGGTGCGACTTCTGTGCGATATGATAAGCGATAGCGTTACCTTTGGGAAATACCTTCTTGGGGGCTTTATTTCTTAATTGCCTGCTACAAGTATCACATCCAAAGTTTCGTAGTTATTGATTGTCCCCGTCGATAAAGCGAAATGTTTTGACACAAAATTTCAAATTAATTCTGTCATCTTTATAGGTGAAGAAAAATGACATTGTCGTCCTCTTTTTTTTCGCCCCTGGAATCATGGATTGCTCTGTATTTTAAAGAACCCTGGTTACTATGTCGCTTAGTTTCATTGACTGCATCTCGTAAACAACGTTCGCACGCAATACCGCCGACGTCGGCCGCTCAACAAAGATGATGTAACCTTATTCATGTTTTTTTAATATAATGCAATAGCTACAGCACTTTTCAGTGATTGATATTATTTATCAAAGGGCAGTAGTAGGAGTGCGCAACAGGGCTCGGCGATGTCCACAGAGTTCCCGGTAACGTTTACCGCGTTCATAGACTGCATTATGTGCTGAGGAATAGATTAGAGAACACGCTAAAGCTTTGACGCGTTCTTGTCTGCATGAAGGGGCGTCCCTCATTAGTATTAACAGGGTCCGTAGTATTGAAGGAGCCTGGTATTGGCGTGATGTCTATAGGAAGGACCGAGTCAAGTGTTAGGGAAAACTCGGGATTCAGAATGCAGCATGCGCCACTCCGTTTATGATTAATCCAGCACCACAAGAAGCAGTCGTAAATAAATAGCATAAAACGTAAAATTCAATAAGACGAAGTAAACTATAAGCATGCCGTTACTTTTATTTGTCAGGGCAGGAAATCTAGGATTGCGTGCGCTTAACCACACGTAAAGTACAATAGGATAGTACTTCACTGAATAAGCAGGGTAACACCCATGGTGTCCCTGAAAGGTCTATTTAAGTGTTTGATGCATGATTACTCCACTTCCAGTAGATAAATTATTTGCATGTCAATTTGTTATTTCTATCTGCAAAGTTCTATTTCGCTCATCAACACGCTCTTGTCTAAGACGTGTCATTTGTAATGCCTGCATAATTGTCTAAAAAGTGTGCATCAAGCGATGTGAACTTTTCAAGTTAAGCATGCTGGTTATACCACGTGCAAGTGTGCCCCATTTCCTGCAGGACGAAATTCAAAACTGACCTTTTCAGTTCCCTTTGCACAATAATGTCCTATAAAATGAGGTAGCTATATATTGAGAGCATTTAAGTTTACGATAAGCATAAAAACCACCCAGGTTGCAAGAATCTATAATAAGTTTTATTATTGATTATATTGTACTATGTTATATTCTTTATACAAACAACAGCTGTTGCGGTATATTTTTCTTTTAGCGTTTTAATAAAGCACGTTCAGGTAGCTAGAAGCAATTATTTGCAAAATCAAAGCGCAAAGTTTACTGAAAATGCTAAGTTGATGCGCAAATGCAAACATGCAAGTTAACAGTTACATGAGCTATCCTTTCTACGAAGGTGTAAGAAAATACATCACAGCGAGAAAGACCAGGTTTAGCAGTACGCAGGAGAGCTTACTGTTGCATTGCTTCGAAAAAACTTAGGTCTGGTACCTAACATTAAATTGCAGACAAATCCTACCAGTCCAACATGGAGGAGCTCCTGAGGTTCAAGATTTTTAGTGAGAACAGTCTGCTGATTGCTAGGCACAATGCCAAATACGCTAAAGGACTCGTTTCGTACAAGCTTGGCATGAACCAGTTCGGTGATCTGGTGAGTAGTGTTATTATGCTTTGCTGTTTTGGTTTAGAGTGAATGGAAGTGAGGTGAAATATCTAGGATGTTTATCAAAATTTTATAATTTTTGTCTCTTTAGCTGATTTATTTGATATTGAAAAAGTTGGTAACCTTCATATTCGCTTTCCTGCAACATAGGATTATTTAGTAAGCACCCACACATGAACGCACGAACATACACTCATGCACGCACATAAACGGGTACATAACCAGCACTCGACCGCCGTTAATGCGCTTGAATATATAGCAATGTAGCAGGGCTCGTTACAGTAGTCCTTCTCTGCCGCTAGTATACGCTGTAATATTGGGCGTTGCTTGTCTGTGAAATTGTGAAATATTATGAACCGCGCAGAAACCATTAAGGGCCAACTGCAACAAAATTTTGGAGGGCGAAGCGCACCTAGCTTCAGATAGATACGTAGATAAGTCTCGGTGCATAAACTGTATGTTTGAAATACGAGCTAGTACTCAAAAAAAGCTGGCCCACATAAACATTTCTGATCGAAAACTGAAAAAAAAGAACACGCCATTACCGCTCATCGCAAATGAAGCAAACGACAACGTTGAGTACCAGCACAGTTTCTCGGCATGATCTGAGAGATTAGATAGTGGCCGCGATGCGCTGAAATTGGGAGGCGACATGCTAAGATTTCGCTCGCATCAGCTAACCAGCAAATCAGCGCCTCTTCGGCTTAGATCCTATTTGAAGGCTCTTAAAACAATTACCAAGTACCAACTCAGCAGTTTTTCCAACCTTGCCCCAACAATATACACGTATACTGCTGATTTAAACGTATTATGCGAAACTGATTTTTTTATTATTTGTTGGTATTATCGCAAGGCACATTTAGTCAAAATGAACAAACCAGGCTTTCAATAAGCGCGTGTAGCTCTTCACGTTGGAGGTACTGCAGCAGCGACAAGCGTTGACGTACGGCCTGGTACTTAAGTCTGTTTTAAGCCCATTGACAACGAGGACAAGCGACTGTGAGAGTCCGAGAATTAGCGCGCGAAAAAACGCGAGAATTGGCGCTTGTCCACTCGCTTGTCCTCGTTGTCAATGTGGTAAAACAATCCCAAGTATGCAGCAATGAGTTAGCGCATTTGCTGTCCGTTATCCCGCTGGTAAAGCCATCTGGAACGTTCTCCTTTAGCTTTACTCCCTTGAGCATTTTGTGCCTAATATCCTAGAGTACAAGGGCATAACCAGAAAAGGTGACGAATGTCCGCCGTAGGCATATGAGCCGTGCAGTTAAAACGCTTAGCCGGATGGATGGTCACTTCTTCATCGTTGTAGTTGGATTTCAAATCTGGACAAATCTACTCTGTCAAATCAACCGTCATTTTCTTGGCCTAACCAGCACCGTATGTGGTTAGTTACAACAATATTTCGATATATGGACTGATACTAAGCAATTATCCCCAGCTTTTGTGATCCTGCTCCGAAAATAATTACGTTTAGGCATCGAGCAGAATGTAAAATGTGCCATGCTTATCAGAAATCGGTATCTGTCTTCTCAGTTCCAAATATATTTAAAACAACCTAAGTTCTTGCTTTCCGCATGATCATAGGAACCCTTTGGCTATGGCAGCAGCTATTATTATTTAGTATTTTTGTGCTTTCCCTTCGACAACGCTTGTTTAATATAGCAAGTAAAGGGGGTGATCGCATGCATCACGAGCGGGAATTAAAACCCGCATGTTATCGGCTTTATTGCAGTGGGTCTACTTTCAGCGTTTATGCAAGCTTGTAAACCTGATTTAACTACGAATATCTTTTGGCGGCACTAGCCGTGCACTACAATAATAAATTCGAACTATGAAACTGCAAACTTGAATTTTGATTCGTTAAAGTAATTGACCAATTGCGTGCACTTTGTGGGACTATAAAGTGGAGAGACCCTAACTAAACAGCTCTTAGCATGCTAACTTCGTCGATGTATTAAAACTAGCAGAAAGTGATGATAGGCCAAATACATACGTCGCAGTTCCTATATATGTAGTCAATTAAGGTTAACCCAAATTACTCCCATTTAGCAAAGTGTCAGGTGTTCCGCTTGAAAGAAACAGCTTATGAAATTCTCGATGGCTCGAGAGCTTCGTCGAAGGTCTGCCAATATTTTGCCCTGAAAGGAGCTAGTGCACTCAGGCTGCAATGTTCGTCCGCTGGCTAAACTCTTAACAGGCACATCAATAAAGCTGAATATTTTAACAGAAAAACTGAAAAACGCTTTCTTCTGTGTCTGTGCCTGTGTGAGGCAGTGTGTTCACTTTTCTTTCTGCGATATTTGAATACAGCAATCTCATGTTGTAAGTGCTGAGCACGATGTTCATGTTCTCTGGCATCCCTATTGCCCCCGCCGCACTGACTGTACATATTGTAACCCTTAAGCATAATAATTACTTTCACGAAATATCGATTCAACGCCATACAGAGACAAGCATGGGTAATGAAGTCCTTTTTTTTATTCCACATGAAGCTGCCGCACGAGTTTGTGAAGATGTTCAATGGCTACCGTGGTGAGCGCACCGCCCGACGGGGATCTACCTTCCTGCCACCGGCGAACGTCAATGACAGCAGCCTGCCTGAAACTATCGACTGGCGCGACATAGGAGCCGTGACAGCCGTGAAGGACCAGGGACAGTGCGGGTCCTGCTGGGCCTTTAGCGCCGTGAGTTTTGAAGCCATCAAAATAGCACATATTACGACAAAAAGACCTTAACACAGGGCAACTGGACTGTTATTTAGAAGCTCTAATCTGGGATCAGTTAGATTCGGCACATGATTTTCTTTTGGCGAAATAGGAATACCTTCGTCGAAGAAACCTACGTTGCAACGGCAAGACTTGGGATTTCTTCGACATCATTAACCAGGTGTCTCGTAAAGCACAATGCCCCCTTTTTTTTCACGTGCGTATTTCTACACAAAAAGACGCTGTTAACATAAGCATTATATGATTTCTTGTGTTTTTGCTGCAATTGCCTGAATGGGCACCTGAGGCGTTCATGATGGAACGCATAACGCCAAAACAAGATGGTTTCAGCGAATTGCGATTGTATTAAAGGCATAGCTGATCAAAATTCAGAAAAAAAGAAGGTAGCGGACATATGCTCAAATACACTTGTTTTTTTTTTCATTTCTTAGCCAAACTGAAAAAAATCTATGCATGCTAAGCCGGATAACTCTACGCGACTAATCGCCTCAAAGAACATCAGCATTACGTCGCTTTTAGTGAAGAAATCGCGTTTTTTCTATTTGCTTTACCCGAGCCGCGTTAAGCAGTTGCTAATAAAATGCAGAACTTACATTAGTCTTTAATATTGTGATGTCTATATCCAACAAAAGAAGAATGATTTTGCTTCCAGACGGGATCTCTGGAGGGCCAGCATTTCCTGAAGACCGGCAAGCTGGTCTCACTCAGTGAGCAAAACTTGGTCGACTGCTCCGGAGACTTCGGGAACCAGGGCTGCAGCGGCGGACTCATGGACAACGCTTTCAACTACATCAAGGCGAACGATGGTATTGACACCGAAAAAAGCTATCCTTATGAGGCTGTGGTAAGTGAGCGTATACGCACTCCAGAAGCAGGTCATTAGAAGCCATGCAGCAGCCTACTGACTTCTAACAACAGCATAGATCATTTGCGTATTTAGCGATTACTATACGATGCCATCAAAGTCCTTAAAAAATTGTATTAAAGTATCTAGGAAGATGATCTCAGCTTATACACTGAACTGCCAAACACGCTTAAACAGAAACTTCTAATTTAGGTAAAATATCATAGAATCTGCCATGCAAGAATATCCGAGGCATAGAGATTGTAAAACAGCGCTCGAAATGACTGAGACAAGAGAAAGACAAAGAAAGGTGTGACGCGTTTCCTTAATCCTAATCTTTCTGAGCGCTGTTTCACAATTGCTATGCAACATTACCAAATCGCCCCACTTGTCGTCCAAATGTTATCGAAGAAATCTCACACACAAACCGAAGAAATCTCAGCTATAAAAGCGGTTTTTAGTGGGAGTGGGAGCTTCTGACGTTTATTTTTCGACTGCGTAAACGTGTCATATGCAGGATGACAAGTGCCGTTTCAAGAAGGAAAATGTTGGTGCAACCGACACCGGCTTCGTGGACATCGAGCAGGGATCTGAAGATGACCTGAAGAAGGCGGTTGCCACCGTTGGCCCAGTTTCCGTAGCTATCGACGCTTCGCACTCATCATTCCAGCTCTACTCTGAAGGTAAGTACATGTCGCCAACTTGTATTTTCTATTGACGAGTGCAAAGCGCCTCATATTTATTATCTACTGTGTGTTTCATGATATTTCGATTCAGAGCTTATGTATTTACTATAGGAGAAAAGAATCAAGGGAAACGAGCTAGCGCGCATTTTTAGCAACAACCATGTGAAGCGAACAGAGAATGGAACCAAAGAAAGCATTGGGAAGAATAAAAGGTTTCAAATGAAATGCAGGAATAAGAAGGAAAAAAATAATAGTGGAAAGAAATTACAACTTCCCGCCGTTGGCGACCTCACCCTTGGCATCAATGTATGTTTGCAACATGTTATTTTGAAATGGTTCCGTAAATCTTCTTCAGTAATCTATCCACTAACACCATTGTTATCTATTGTGGATACGTATATCACTTGTTGCGCCCTGACAAAATTATTTCGGTGCATTGACTTCACTTCTGCAATAAAATTACAACCCAAGCACCGATACAAATTAGACGCCGCTGGCATTTTGTGCCATGATGTTTTTGTGACAATATACCAGGTCTCCTATTTTAAACTATACATAATTTTGAAAGAAATAGCCTGGGGCAGATAGCACAATTCTGATGCTCGAACTGCACTACTCTAAGAGGCTGACATTATTTGTGCAACAAATCATAATGTGTAATAAAATATTTAACCTAATATACTAATTAAGTTTTTAACTAATCAGCTTATGGCACATATTGCAATTTTATAATTGTAGCCGATGGATTCGCAAGACATATGAACTTGAAATGAATGTTCAGGATGGCAGCAGGTTCAAAATAATAATTTCCGAACTGTCTCTGCGAAATACACTGGCGTTACAGGTACTTTGGGTTTCGATGCATAAAACGGCGGTCTCTCAAAAAATGAAGTGAAACAACAGTGCATTTTTACCGCACGCGAAACAGCGCGCATCTCGAATGCCATCCTCAGATTTCGTTCCAAATCTATATGTCTGAATCTCACCGGCTACGATTCGTAAATTTTAATATCTGCCATAAATGTATTGGTAAAAACTGAATTATTGAAATTTTTCTAATTAGTAGATTGCGCATTTTGATTTTTGCGGGAGTAACATCCCTCTCTTCGAGTAATCCAGTTCAAGGATTACAATCAGGCATGATATTTAAAAATTTGATATAGTCTAAATAATACTCACAATATATAGAAGCAAATTTAGTATTCTGTCGAGGAGAAGTATTATTACATATTTCGCATGAACAGCTTGTTACTTGAGAACTGTGGAGCTGGTTTTGGGAGAGAAAGTATCGGTGTCGGGAGCGTTAATTCTTACCCGTATTTAACATTTAGCTTATACTAGTAGGTGCAGTGTTTACTGTGGCAGCCACTGTGTGATGTGATGCTCTCATGTCATTGTACTTAATTCATTACTTTAGTGTCCCTTCACTTTCACCATCATTCAAGTCATCGAGCAGCGTATTTTTATGGGAGAGACACACGATGCTGTGCTTGAGCTACGCTAATCACGACTGGATTTGTCATGGAAAACTTCGTCATCAATCAATATTCTGTGATGTAGAAATACAAAATGCTCCCCAAAATGACAACTGTATGGATCAGCGCTATGACGAGGGCTTGGAAGTTTTGGGGAAACTTAACCTGCTGACTGATTCATGCTAAGGTATGAATCAGTAGGTATATAGTAGGTAAATAGGTAGAAGTCATCCTTTGTTGTTGTAGTTGTTCGCAGGAAACTCGTGTGTGAACGCACGGTGTCAATTCTTGTATTGTTTACAGGAGTGTACGACGAGTCCGAATGTAGCAGCGAACAGCTGGACCACGGTGTGCTTGCTGTCGGCTATGGTGTTGAGAACGGCAAGAAGTATTGGCTTGTTAAGAACAGGTGAGAACGATAACTGAGTATTCTAGAAAACAGTTGCTGAGCATCACGTAAAATTCAGACGTGGTTGACACGATGCTAACTTTTTCGGGCGAAGAGTTGCGCTTCGCTGCTTCAGGTTAGTTAACGTTTCTGTTAACATTTGTGGATTGCAGTTTCGAGATTGAGACACGTTCGTAATTGCGAGGTATGCGAACAGCTGCGACATGGATGCATTTCCACCAATCACTCAAGCGCTTAGGTATAGCGGAGCGTAATTTTATCTTTGCTCCATTCTCCGAGAAGCACACGATGGCAGGGTGTCGTGTCGCGAGCCAGCTAATGGAATGCATTTTTCTTTCTGCAAAAGCACGCATCAACGCCGTGGAAGCAGATGCGGCAGTTGTTGCAGCAGTGAAAAGCACACTGCTCTGCGCCACACTTAGGCGAGCTCCACCACACCACACACAGCCTGAACGTTGCCGTGACATAAGCACGCGTTTCCATCGCTGTCTTGATCCTATAAACGTAAACTAGATCCTATATCAGTCTAACTGTTTCTACTTCAAAGCAACACCGTCACGCACACTTAGCAACATCCTAGGTTGCGAAAACAGTATACTGATGTTTTGTGAAATTTAGCCCGCAGGTTGTTTATTTCACGTTTTATTTGCAATTGCCTTTCAGCTGGGCTGAAACCTGGGGAGATAAGGGCTACATCAAGATGTCCCGTGACAAAGACAACCAGTGCGGCATCGCCTCTTCAGCCAGCTACCCGCTCGTCTAACTAGCGATTTGACGTCATGACATTACATTAAACGCTTCGTAAATTGTACATAATTTAACCACTGCAATAAATCACCTTGGTTTTGACACTGTGACATGTGTTCTGTTTTTATCGCTTTTTTTTCATAAAAAGAGCAGTTGCAGACCTTCTGAACACAGAAGTTCTGTAACCGAACAGTTGACTGTTTCGCACGAAAGCCAGTTTTTTTCACAGAGCGATTGCGTAGCCATCTGATAATGGAATATAATTTTCTTTTTGCCTGAGAAAAGATCGCCGGAAAGAGTACTACTACACACGAAACAAAGAGCGCAAAAACGAAAAATTGTGCTCCTCGAAACCAGATGGTATTGAGTTCTGTGTACGACAGCACCTGTTCTGCTCCTTATTTGACTGTGCGATAATATATCTGCTATGTTATCATGAATTTAACTTCGTACAAAACTATATCGGAAGCTAAGCTACCGTCTCATATCCACCTAATAAATTAATAAAGGAACATGCTTGGCCGATACTTTCACAGAACACATTTAGCACTGAAAACTTTCACATACTCGTTTTCGAGCTGGACGACGCCGCTACTACTTCCTCCTTGTATCTAGGCCCTGAATCAAATTTTCAGCCATGTCTGCAATTTGCATCTCACATCTTCGACCTTCTTTATGTTCGCACTTGGTAGGAAGTTACCCTGCAAATTCTCTGATTTGTTGTGCCGTCTACAACGCAGCAGAGAGAAAGAGAGAACAAAAAATTTAAGGCAGGGAGGTCAACCAGACGCACGTTAGGTTTCATACCTAACGCAGGAGAAAGACGGCTTTGCAGTAGATTTACGGAACCACGTTGTAGTTGTCATGCCAGCTCCACGTCAGGGCAATATCGTGATCAAAACTATTCCTTCAAATTCTTATTGCTTTCTCATTGCTTTTATTACGATAGCAATCATAGGGATGGTGCGGGGTTTTTTTTTCGCCGTCACCTTCGAAGTCGCCGTGACGTTCCGTATGAAGTCTCTTTGCGATAAGATCCTGGTGCGCCCCACGCACCTTATGCTGTGAGTGCGAGAGAATCCGTGTGAATGTGAGCGGAGAAGCATGGTGGCCTCCTGTGCGCCGTCTTCCCACGCACCCAGTGTTGGAGGTCACGTGATCAAGCGCACGCTACGAGGGCAGGTAAGTGTGGCTCCTCCACTATCCTAGCCGTGGCAGTCCGCGCGGCTAAGCGCATACGACGCGGACGCGCCAAATCTTGGAAGAAATGTGTGGTAGGCGCAAATATAAAGCTTCAGCGAAGGTGGCTGGTGGCTTCTTGCGCACTCTGATTCCGTGCGCCTTTAGCCGTTTGCAGCTAGTGAAATCTCAATTTCATGATACGTGATGAAGGGAGAGTCAGCAGGAAGGGTTTGCTTCCAGCTGCCGTCTTTCTTCATCACGCCAGCATTGTGACAGTGAGGATCAGTTCAGGGTCCTTGAGGGAAATGTGTTCTTGTTAGCTTCTGCGCACGTGGGACCATGCTTGCTAATTTATTAGTAAGCGAATCTTTACTGCAGTTTATATAGCTGTAGTTTATATAAAGCTGCGTAGCTTACTTCGTGTAGACCTCCAGTACCTAGCTATCACTATCAATATTTCACCTTTCGGGTTAAAGTGGGATTTTTTACACACATTTTTGGCCATTCCACTTTCTCTTGATTATTCTGTCGTCATAGTAATGCCCATTTGCAAAGCTTATGAGAATGACCAATCGCCCCGCAATTATGAAACTGCATCACCAAAAAAAGAGAACTGTTTCTAGGAATTATCAAGACCAACCACATAGAAGAGTCACCGTCATGTCGGCCACTTTGCTAACCATAGCAAACGCACACTTGCCCACAGCATGTCCGTAAGGAGGTGACTTGGTTATGAGGCAGTTTACAAACTTAGCCAGATGTGCTCCACGTACAAAATAACAACACGGAAAGCGGGAAGAATGACTTCATGAAGTCACGGATTTTCTAAAACGATAGCTTTATTTAACTATTACGCGGGATTTCATGTTCGTTCGTATTTAGCTTATCTAAACGCAGGACAGCATGCGCATCATGAATCGCCTTATATAGCCACCTGCACTATGCCCTTAAAGATGTGCTTGTGACTGACTCGGTTATCGACATAATTACACAATGAAATCACAAAAAGTACCTAAATGGATTCACTGCATCAAATCTACGTCTTCAAGAGCATCAACTTTTAATAAAGTTAATTTTTCTTTGCGGGAATTTGGCACGTAAAGGTCGAAATGGGGTCAAAAGGCGTAGCCTCCATCATGCTATATCAGCAAGCCCAACGTACAACGTTAGTAAAGTTGAGGTTGCTCGCGGAGTAAAGTGAGCCCAATCCTGAGATCCATGAGACAGAGCAGTCTGTGATCACGTGTATCATGTGGGCCGCATGGTGGAGGCCTGGAGTCTGAAGGCCCGGCATGCAGGTATATTTTGTGCTGCCAAACGAACACGAGCAGTTACATGCTAGTTTCTGTGGTACCAATAGACACAAAACTTATGCAATTGAAATAGAACGCAAACACTTTCTTGCGCGTAGGTGGAAGTAAGGTAACATTCCTCAAATTATGTTTCTCCTGCGGAGCGTTTGTTTGAAATGTTTCACTAAAACTCCGCCATGCATTGTTTCCAACAAGTCCTTTGAATGTGTAGCAATTGTATATCTTTTCCCATAACTTTTCTTTCTGTAAGACACTGGCTCACTGAATAGTGAAAATTAGAATAACCACGCGAGGTTGTCACAAAGAAAGCGGTAATGAATGACCATAAGGTATATACATATAACAGAGTTGAAGTTAAGGCATAGCTCGTCCCACTAAATATTTCCTTTTCTGCGTGCTTTGATAAGAAAGTTACCGCACGGGAACCAAGACGTGAAATCCGTCGTCGTTTTATTCGGTGAAAATATTGATAATTGCTATACTATTCTCCCCTGTACCGAATGGCCACATAGCGGCTGCAGGATGTAAGGCTTAGGTGAGAAATGTGAACGATTTCTGTGGGGCGATGGGGGAAGTAAGCAGCTCATGTGACTAAAGCGACGAGAGATAATTCACGTTAGAAGTTCTTCGCAGAACGGTATACGCACTAATGTTGCAATGAAGCATTTCTTAAATGCGAAGCATTTCTTGGCGAACATTTGCTACTTTGACAGTATCTATCTATCTATCTATCTATCTATCTATCTATCTATCTATCTATCTATCTATCTATCTATCTATCTATCTATCTATCTATCTATCTATCTATCTAGCAGATTACGTCTTGGTGCTCTCATGGTCGTTTTGTTAACTTGGTAGGTACCAAAATTGGGATACTATGAGAAGAGTATACGACGAACACAAATCATATGTCATTACTTGAATGTCATGACATGCATGTCATGTAGGTCATGAAACACCCGCCTACGTCTTGGTGCTCTCATGGTCGTTTGGTTAACTTGGTAGGTACCAAAATTGGCATATAATTACACAGGACAGGAGTTATCAATTATGACAGGAGTGTATCACGAACGTAAGTGATCGGTTATGACATAAATGTCATGACATGAGTGTCATGTAGGTCATGACAGTGACCCATAAAAATAATAACACTCAAAAACCACTGAAATACGTTCGGACGTGGGTACTAAGTGAAAGAAACACTAAAGGATGCTGGTAGAAGTCATAGTCATGATCATGGCTCAGCAAAAATGACAATGACTCAGCGAAAAAATATTAACGCTTAAAGACCACTGGAATGGGTTTGGACGTGGGCAATAAGTGAAGGAAACACTAAATGATGATGATGATAGAAATCATAGTCATGAGCATGACTTAGCGAAAATGGCAGTGACTCAGCGAAAAAAGATTAACACTCAAAAACCAATGAAATGGTTTCGAATGTGGTACTCGAAGTCAAAGTCATGAGCATGACTAAGGCTTTCGGCTTAAGGTATCTCAGGTGTAGCTAAAGGGACTCCTGAGGACTCATTACATGATTGTCATGACATGCGTGTCCTATAGGTCATGAAAGAGCCGCCTAGGTCTTGGTACTCTCATGGCCGTTTTGTTAACTTGGTAGGCTCCCGGTACACTGCTTCGCATAACATCGGTTCCCACAGGGCGTGGGATCTGCCGTTTTTTTTTCGTCCAGATCACGTGTACAATTACGTATGAAAATAAAGACTTTGTCACTTGCGCGGAACGAAGCCACGTGGCCCACCCCGTGGCAGCAGAACAAATTTTCCTATCTTACTGAACGGCCATTATGATGGCGGAGGCAATTTCACGGCAACGGGTGGTGCGGGCGTTTGCCAAAAACAAGGTTGCGCCCAAGACGAACGATTTCGCGTGGCCACAGAGGAGGAAAAAGAGATTATAGTTGTGTGGTAGATGCTAGCATTCACAGTAAACGTGACTATTGCTATTACAGTAGGGACGATTGGGTTGAAAATACACAAGGATCATGTCGGACAAACTTCGGTGAAAGCGCCCACTAAAACTGGGTCGTAGGCTGATATGGTTCTACGCACGGTGCTGTAGACATAGATAATGCCTACAAGGACATGGGAAAGGAATGTGTTTCCGCATTCACTCTGGAAGGCTCGAGGCGTGCCGTATTTCAAGGCGACCGCATGCACAAAAGAATTCGGTCCCCTGAGCATGGAGCAATGAGGCGTGGTCTGAGCATAGCTCTTAACAAGGTGCGCCGCAGTCAAAGAAAAGAAAAGGAAACAGTGGTTAGTGGTTTCTGGGAGCAAAAGGGGAACATATGAGTCTATAGGCCCACAAGTTCAATGGAGAGGTTAGAGGGCAACAGATTAGAGTAAACCGATAGGAAGTGATGTGCGTTTGTGGTGTTCACATTACGTGCAGGAGCCAGTGTAATTTGCGACATTAGTGGAAATGCCCGGCCCTTTACAACTTCCGCAAACGAAGGTCCTAACAGCAGTGACGTGATAATGAATATTTAAAGAACGACAACTGACACGCAGCATGATGATCCATCATAATTATGAATTGGTGGCCGTAGATCACGGTGTAAGATATATACTCTTTAGGTGGGGACACTTCTCGGCTTGCTTGCTAGACGTGATCGACCAGATAAAGTAGAAAGGGCGCGCGTCCATCGGGGCGGTGACGGCAGCGTATTCCTATCGGCGGAACGACGCAACTTCAGTTAGAACGCAGGCGAGAGCGTGCACCGATAAGGAACGCGGGCATGCCCTCTACCCGGTGACCTACTTTCGTGCGTCACTCAATCATTTCGGATTTCCCGCGAACCGCCGGTTACTATAACAACGGGAGATTCAACCAATAAAAAGCTTTCTGTGTTGAAGTTGCAACGTACTGCCGATAGGTATCCGCTGCCGTCACCGGGCCGATCGGCGCGCGTCTTTGCTACTTTATCTGGTCAATCGAGTCTGGCGAGTGTCCTCAACTAAAGAGTATATATCTTACACCATGCCGCAGATATAGAGGCGAGCTTTTTGTATTGACGACACGGTTACGAAGCATTTTTGTTCCATGATAGCATAGTTTCTCTCCGAAATAGAAAAAGTACGGCTTTAACAATCGAGCACTTCAGATGTACAATTCAACTCCAAAAGGGAAGTGCAGATTCCATGCACATTGGTGTGCAACATTGTGGAGATGTTCGGGATCAAAATAGCTAAGCCATGGCCCCTTAGTAAGTGAGGCATTTAGTTTCTCGAAGAAGACTTTAGAGTTGCTCTACCAGCAATGGCTTCACCCATGGCCAGAATAGTGTGACGAGAAGTTGCGATGGTCGTGATATCAAGGACACAGCGAGAGAAGTAGGACTTAGAAGGGAACACCCCAAAAGGCAGACAAGGGCGCAAACAGTGTGTATATAAATAAATGCTGTCGCCCCGACAGCCACCCTCCTTAGTTACTTATTGAAAGTAGGAAGGCGATTCAGCTCAGTACTGAATGTTCTTGATAGCCGTTGGTGGAGGAGATTGACGACGAGCAGCAGCCTTGTCAGGATCCGGATTTATTCCATTTTTATATTGGCAATGAGGCCCAATCAATAGTTAGTCTTTATTTTCTCTCTTGTGGCGAATCGGCACTTCTTAGTACTAAAACGAAAATAAGCCTGGGCAAGGCACGTGATAACATCGTTTAAACTCTCTAAATGCCTAAAATCCTGGACAACAAATATAACAATGCCGTAAGGTAACAAAGGTAGGTCTTCTATATTAAGCAAGAAAGCACCGTGCCTATCATTCTATGAAATGTTGTTGACACAAGGAATTGTCTGAAAGGCACCGCATGACAAAAAATAGCAGCCCTAGAATAGCAAACGCAGACTTTCCTTTATCAAGCTAATGCATTGGTATCTTGCAATATCCCAAAGTGCAAGTCAAGACATACTTGACCCCTCGTAATGTATACAGAATGTCGTAAATACAACGCTTAGGATACGCATTCTTACAAGTAATTTTATTTACTGCAGAATAGTGAACGCAAATGCCCTCACCAACGGTTTGGGGTGCAGGAATGAGAGAGAGGAAAGGCAGGGAGGTTAAACAGATCCGAGTTTCCGGTTGGCTATCCTGCACTAGGGTTGGGGTGCGACGAATCCAACCAAAGAAAGAGCGCGGTGTCGGCGATATGAACCATTGGGTAAGCGCATACGAAGAAGACAGACTCAGTAAACTTGAAGTTTCTGATTTCTATAACTCGGCGATCTTACGACGAAAGCACCGCAGGCTCTCTATGGTGGCAGGTCTATTGGATAAAAATTGTAGCGGTGCACTCTCCGCTAAGGTGCATCGGAACGTCATTAGCACCATGTCGGAGCGTACCAACATGTGGCACCTGCAATTTCGGTAAACGAGAACACAGTCCGCGATGAATTACGGAAATAGCGGCTCTAGTTTATTCAGGGTTTCCCACGTAACTTTAGCCAAACAATAAATATACCTAAACGCCACGTAGCTGGATCGACAGAACCAAGGCAATGTTTTTTGCCGTGGCTTGGAGATACTCAGAATGCATTCCAACTAAATACATAATTAGTCTTAACTAATTATTCAACTTCTCAAATATTATAATTAGATAAAAAGTGTCGATGAGAAAATTTTAGAGCAACATGAAAAACTTCCGATACAGCTTTCCATTGCTCAATACGTGGCACATCAAAGGGTATTTCCGAGCGTGAAAGAAGCCCTCGATTACACGGAAAATTGCCGCGCGACCGGCCGCTCGAGGCACTTTGCGTGTATTCGCGAGCCGTAGCGCTTGGCGCTACGGCTCTGCCTGAGCAGCGTTTGAGTGGCGCCGCAGCACCGGCTCTTGTCTCCTAGAAAACGCGCTGTCCCTCGACACGCTCTGACAGACGCTCTCCGAGGGCTATTGTGCTCAGTTTGAATAAACGGGTGAACAGCGTCAGCGTCCACGTTCTTTGAATAACGAAGCATGGCGTGGCGTTTCGTCCATTTTTCAATGGTACTGAAGTCAGACTCACAAAGGTATACCGCCAGCAAGTTTTGGCCTATACTGTTTGCTTGCGTCGTCTCTGTGTCATGGTGTCCGGCTTCTCATCAGACTCGGCTATGTTGAGGGATGACGAGCCACGTATCGTTGTCGACGTATCACGAACTAATGACCATAGCGCTAAGGCACGAGGTGCGTGATGACTGCAGCGAGCTGTGGAGTACAATTGTACTGCAAACAACGCAGACTTGCTGTAAAACTGAGAAGGTTAATAAATTGCGGCAGCACCCATCTCACGAGAACTTTAGTTGGTAATGCGTTGACACGGAATCAATATAGCTACACAACCTACTGCCACCATCGAAACGAGTTACGTATGAGGCGTGTACTGCGGCGGTACTCCTATTTCGCGCTTCCCCAAGACTTGGCGCCATCTGGCGCCGCCACCGCGAATCCTGTGCGCGGCCACCGAAATGCATGCTACACCGGTGCGTGCGAACGCTGAGAAATGCGTCATGCGTCAACCTGGCTCCTCTCTCTCGCGTTTCTTTCTGGACACGCCGGTGCCTGCGAACGCTGATAATTGTAACCTCGCTTGCCGCACACTCCGTGGCACATGAATGCAGTTGTGGCGCAACCTGCTATTGTGTCATATTGCGGTCCTTGAGAGCCCTCGTGAGGTGTGTTCGATGCCGTTCAACATAAGAAAATTTTAAGGGTTCTTTATTTATCATTGTAGAGCGGCACATTTCCCGGTGGCACCTGCCTAGTTAACCAAGTTGGCGAAAAAGACGTTCGTTGAACAGCGCTACACACCTACTGGCACATACCTAGTACCCGAAGTTGGTATCAAAGAGATTCACAGGAAACAAGCACAGACCGAGTGGCACATGCAAACTGCTCCAAGACGTCGTCAAAGAGTTTCACCATAGAGCGCTACCTACCCAGTACGGCGTCTACATTTACCCATGTCGGAGTGAAAGAGGTTCGTTGAAGAGCGGTGCGCATGTACACACTGCTACATAACCAGTGATCCAAGTTGGTTCGATAGTTGGTTTTGAACCCTGTTTTCTCAGCGCAGCAGCCGAATTCACTACCCATTCGACCACAGACTAGCCAGTGAGCAGTCTGCATGCATAGACAGTCGGTTGCGATAACAGCAGGAATGTTTTCTTTCAGCTGAGCAATACCCTACTACAAAGGGCAACAATAGGATTGATAAGCACACGGCCTTGACAAGTATAAAGCTCGTGTCACACAGCCACAAAGCGTCTGGATTTGCTCGAAGAATTTAGTGCTCTTCAGAGAAAGGTAAGGGGGACTCGTCCGTAGGTTTTTCGACAGGGCGTGACTATGAAAAAAAGTTACGTGGGAATGCCTGAACATCAGCGATCCTCGTTGTTCCTTGGGTACGCAGTGACACCGGTTTTAGAACAACCTAGCTATCGAAGAAAATTTCCAAGGCCATCTCCTGCTTTTATTTCTCATAATATAAATCACCCACTCTATGGAACTGCGTTAACCATTTTGTCTTTGTGCTTGCACTAAAATCTCCTCCTTCCCGAAGTCATTTAAATAATAGAAAGGGGGAGCTGGGCCAAGGGGCTTTAATTTACAGCAGAAATCGGTAGTGTGAGTACTCACTTTGAATCTGTGTGAAACAGTGGTTACCCATCATGAAGGCTTAGTGGCTTAAGCGTTCTGGAGCTGCATGGGCCATAGATTATGGTATTGAGTTCCCGAATGCGGCGGCTCCATTCTGATTGGGGTGGCGAATAAAAGCTATTGTATTACGCTTTAGGTGCACTGTAACACGCGAGCCGTGGCTGAAGCGGCGCCGGCGATGCTCTTCAGAGAAAAGGGGAGAGAGCTCCACTATTTCGGCAATGCGTTTCATTTCAGTCTTTTGCTTTCCTCGTGAAGCGATAATAGACTGGCCCACCTGCTTTCTTTAGTCTCCGTCAGTAAAACTGCCGTGGTAAATATTTGCTGCCATTTGTCCGAGTGCATTGTGTTCACTGTCAGAGGCTGCCCACCAGTGGTACTTGAACACTCTCTTAGCCAGCGGCGAGCTGTACCATAGCCCTTTGCCTGTGGGCTTTCCAAACTTGTCCAATGGCACAAGGCTCATCCGCACTTCCGCATTCGTGGCTAATATATTTCTACTACATTGCGCAATTACTCGTCTGAATAGGCTGTCTTTATTGCTATTTATGTCGACATCAGCACCTTGGTGCATCAAAAAACACGCAATGGTAAAATGTTTACTGCCATTATTCTAAGATTGCCACCTTCATGTGTATTATACAGCTTATTATTGTCGCGCGAAATTGACACGAAAAAGGCTTTTTTTTAGGTTGACGCGCCTTTCCCCGCCATGCAACGGCTCTACTTAATTAGCTACCTTGTGGCAGCAGCCACAGCCGCAAACTACCAAGACGACTATCGCACTCAATGGGAAGCATTCAAATCTATCCACAGTAAGTATGCCGGTTTAAAAGTCGCTCCGTTATTCAAATATAAAGAAAACACAATATGTCTAAGGAGGCTTCTGTACTGTATGCATTACTACAGCTGCTTCATAGAAATGACGGCCACAGCCTGCCGCTGCAGCTTCTCGTGACCTGCGCAAAGCACATTAGGTCTGACGGGACAAAAATGTCCCAGTCGACAACAGCGGGACGTGACGGGCTATGTACAAAGCTATATGGGAGACGTGTGCAAAGGGCTGGTGGGCAAGACATTTCTGTTGCGCCATGGCTACCATGGCATCTGCTGCTGTGCATTTGTTCGAGTGCGCGAGTTGCTGCCCGCAAGTGGTACGCCAAGACTCTCTTGGCCAGCGGCGAGCAGTACCCCGATCCCTTTCTCTTAAACCGCTGCAAAAACGGTCTGAACTGTGTGAACGACGTATATAACCATGTAGCGAAAGGCGAAGAACGCCATCAGTGAAATTCCATCCGGGGGAGCAGCGCAGCGGGCTTACATGTGACACGTCACTATAATAATAAGCCGTACAACAACGGATCAAGTGCAATTACAGTGCACATAAGCGTGACCAGCATTTTATTTTCCAAACTGCAAGAGAAATGGTCACATTCCTTCTTTTGAGTGTAAATAGATGCAACTACAGCCACCAGAGAACCACACTTACCAGTTATGAAATGAACTCCACAGATTCTATAGGTGTCCAACAGCTGCCCCTTGTCCCGCCGCATTGCCATCACCTACGTTTCTTGCCGCTTCTTAATTCTAGGGTGCTGAAAAAAAAAGTAAATCCCACTGCTTTCGTTTTGTGCGATGTACGCATTCAACCACGCGAGAGATCTCCGGCACGACCAACTGGCTCGGCGGACGCGCACAAAGCGAACAAGATAATAAACACAGGAGGTTGTCAGGTCGTGCCAACGCGCACGCGCCGCGCTTTTTGCCCATCAAACACTCCCACGTGTACCGACTATCATGTGACCGGCTCTTTGTGACGTAGGCCGGAAGGTCCATTCACCTGCAGTCTTGCGCCAGTAAACTGCTCAGTGAAGCTATGAATTCTCAGAGGTGTTATGTTCTGTCTTGCCGCACGTTGCAGCTTCTCGCGCATTCCTGTGTGGAGTTTGCAAACAAAGCTACATCGTGTTTCGGATTTATTTCTACATAATGACCGGCTACAAAAAGTTCGGCTGCGATTATTTTTCATCGAGAGATCTTTTGATTGCAAATATATCTCACCGCAACCTGTGCGCTTTCCTATAGACAGAAACGCCCAGTATTTATAATAGATATATTATTATCGTATTTATAGAATAATAAACTAAAACTGAAACTGAGTATAAAGCAGTGTGGACAAGCCACTAAAGACAATGTCGACTTGAGGTAATCAAAGCGTTCTCTTTGCTATTTATCTCCGGCTTGAGATTCCATGACAGCTGTACATTTACGACTCAGAGCACGTGGTATTTCTGGCGGGATACCGGTATTTACGCCGCATATGCTTGTGACAAATGTCAGTCGTACCAGAATAGGCAAACAATTGGTGAAATTGAACAGTCATCAAGCTGAAGACTATGAAATATCGATTGTGGACAACACATTTTATAAGTCACTATGGCAATATCTCTATGAACAGGGCCTGTATGCTTATATTTAGTTCCATAGTGATGTTATACCGTGTGGCAACGCAAGCGAAAAAAATAAGCTAATGCATCACAACTCCAAATTCGGCACGAAAGTTACTGAACCGCCCTATGAAGCAAGTTGGCATTTGTGTCTACTTAACATTCTGAACGCCTTTACATTCTGAAGACAGGAACGAGCTGCCAGGCGCTTTTTTGGAAATTGCCGTTTTGATTTGTAAGACATGAATCTTTCCTGTACCGCATACCTACAAAAGCAACGTTGACTATTCACGCCACATCTCTCTAAAGAATGAAAGGAAATTGGGGTTTTCTGGACACCTATTTCTTTTCGCACATTGTAGAGACGAGCGTCCAAACGCTATGTATTAAGCACAGCGCCTTTTCAAAAATTCTTAGATGAGCTTCTGCTCTGCTCGTAGCTTTTTTAAACGACACTTGCAAAGTGCGAAAGGTTGTGGTCCGCACTAAAAAAAAAAAAAACGCGCAGACTCAGGAGCCCCGACAAAGTGGCAACTTTATTCTGAATATTCTTTCAGGTGACAAGCCCATTACATTGCGGCTAATCTAAGTCTGTGCGTGTAGCCCAGTATTTTGTAAAAAGGCTGAAGCTACTCTCGTAATCATGGTTGTCTAGTCTGCATCAGGCCAAGGACCACTTCATACCATGTGAATCAAACGCGTGTATAAAAATAATGGGGGACTCCGACACATGTCATGAATGTATTGGAAGCCAGTGCGATGACGTCTCGCACAAAAGGAATGAAAGCCTATTCACGTTTTCTTAATTCAGTGAAAGGTTGAGAGGCAATTACATATTTTAGAAAGGCTTTCTCTTATGAAACTCCCTTTATACCTGCAGGATCGAAAAAGTGATCACCAACATAGTTATGTAAACGTGCAAAAAAGGCGGAATTGTAAGAATAACATCTCGAGAACGTGTGACTAGGATCATGGCCGAACACAATGGGCGGTTGCAAAAAAAAAGAAAGAGAAAATGATAAACTTAAGAAATAAGTTTCATTTAGCCAGAGACTAACGCTGAACTTCATTCCAGGTAAGACGTACCAGTCTAGTGAAGAAGACCTACTTCGGTTTAAGATCTTCACTGAAAATAGCCGTCTGATTGCCAACCACAACGCAAAATATGTTAAAGGGCTCGTGTCTTTCAAGCTCGGAATGAACCAATTTGGTGACCTGGTAAGTGATTTCGGTATATCTGCTGCATATGCGGAGGAGGAGGGAAGGGAGGTGGTTTTAAGAATAAAGTGAAAAACAATATTAACGCTTTTAAGGATACTAACTCAAGTGCATTTGTTACCATTATTGCCGAACGTTCAAAAACGGCAATATATACAAGCCCATCAACGCTCTGAGCATTGTTTTAGGATAATAAATTTTACTTGATGCGTCTGTCGTATACGTAAAGAGAAGCCTCGGTGTTAGTCTGCAAGAATAGCATGTGCTATGTCGAGAACGAAGAGAGACTCTTTAATTTAAATACTCGAGAGCGTTGCCTGGCTGCACGCCTAGCATATTACGTATATGCCCAAGATGATGATGATGGTGGTGGTGCTCTGTCGAAGTATATCAAATGTGTAGCACTACAAAGTACTGATTGCTACACTCAAAGACGGTTTAGGCTCGTTGCTTTATACTTGTTCCTGCATGGAAACGAGATCGAAGACGGAGTCTTGAAAAAATTGACGCTTCTCTTTAATGGCGGGCCAGAAGAAGAGCGTGCAGCCTACGCGCTTCGTCGTCTTTCACGGCGCCGACCTTTTCGCGCGCCATCCCGCGGTGCGGGAGCCCCACATCATTGTGTCAATTGCCCCCCGTGCGAAAAGGGACCGTCTCGGTCGCGTCAAAAAGTTCTTTCAGCCACGACAATAAATGGAGCTCCTCAGGTGCATCTTGGCGTTCACGTACGCGCATAGTATGGTTTCATGCGCACTACATGAACAACTTCAGCGCGAGGATGACGACGGAGCGAACCGGGGTCGGAACTGCAGGGTACGACTTCGTAGGTTACGTCACTGAGGCGGCGTGTAACCTTGTAGGGACCGAAATACCGGCGGAGCAACTTTCCGAGAGTCC
Source organism: Dermacentor silvarum (assembly GCF_013339745.2). Lineage (NCBI taxonomy): Eukaryota > Metazoa > Arthropoda > Arachnida > Ixodida > Ixodidae > Dermacentor > Dermacentor silvarum. The sequence goes on from NC_051161.1 coordinate 80,945,807, forward strand.
ATGGCGACGGATGGGCGTCCAGACCCACACGCAGTCGCCGGTATTGTATAATGGACGTCGCGTCGACCCTGGTTGTATCGAAGGGTGTCGGTATGCTGTTGGCTCCGGATACGATGCCGAGCAAGCTGGCGGGCTTCTTCGGCTCTTCGAACAAACTCTTCCACGTTTTCGCTGTTTGGGCTATTATCAGACACAGGTAGCATGGCATCAAATTTTGAGGTGACGTGGCGCCCGTATACAAGTTCGAACGGCGTAAACTGTGTAGTCTCCTGTACAGCAGTATTATACGCAAAGGTCACATAGGGTAAAATCTCGTCCCACATCTTGTGCTCTACGTCGACAATATATTCAATTTCTGACTTTGTTGAGCATGACATTATGAATAGCCAAAATCTAAAGGCTACATCACTAGCGCAAAATAATGCGTACTGCTATGGGGAGCAGTAAATGGGAACACTTGGTTATCAAGAGGCCTCCGAATACAGGCAAAATTACCTTGCGACTGGCCGCTCGAGGGACGTTGCGTGTATTCGTGGGCTTCTTTCAGGCTCGAAAAAACACTTTTATGTAGTACGTACTGAGCAACAGAAAGTTGTGCCGGGAGTTTTTCATGTTGCTCCATAATATTGGTAATATTGGTTGGTATTATCCGGTTAATCAATATTCTGCAGATTTCGTCTGCCAGTGGGCCTGAGAGTATTAATTCAAATATATTAAAAAGAGCTGAACTGTTTTCACTTGTTATTCTTTCTAAAATCTTTGCTCAGTCGTTGCAGTATTCTTCGCTCCCGCGTGACTGGAAGAAATGTAAGGTGGTTCGAGTCCTAAAGTCAGGCAATGCGCATGCTCCCGAGAACTACCGTCCCATTTCATTGACAAGCATCCCATGCAAACTTTTGGAACACATCATTTACTCTCACCTTGTTGACTTTTGGGAGACCAATTCATTCTTACATTCCTCTCAACATGGCTTCAGAAAAATGTACTCGTGCGAAACCCAACAATCTTGCTTTACTAATGATCTTTTTGCTGCATCTGACAATAACCTTGACGTTGACTCCATTTTCTTGGACTATGCTAAGGCCTTTGATACCGTAACGCACAATCTACTAAACCTTAAACTCGACCATCTTAATAGTGATCCTTTAGTATGACCTTGGATTAAAGACTTTCTTTCCAATCGAACCCAGTAAGTAACTGCCAATAACGCTTCCTCTGTTTTTTTATCAGTTACATCAGGGGCCCCGCAGGGATCCGTCCTCGGGCCTCTGCTCTTTCTAATTTATATTAACCACCTCCCTGACTGCGTGAAATCGTCTTCAATTTACCTATTTGCTGATGACTGCGTAATATATCATAAGATTAGTGACCCCGCCGATTCCACTAAACTGCAAGAAGACCTTAACAATTTATCTATATGGTGCAATGCATGGAATATGAAACTAAACGTAAATAAATGTAAATATATGCGCGCATCAACACCGCACTAATAGTACTGACACACGCATGTATTTTCTGAATAGCGCTCCTCTCTGTCAAGTTAACTTTTACAAGTGTCTCGGCCTTTATATCACTCACCATCTATCATGGCACAAGCATGTGGAATATATAACTTCTAATGCTAATCGCACGCTATAGGCTATCTGCGCAGAAACTTTTACGCCGTGCCTGCATCTTTAAAACTGACGCTCTACATAACACTTGTTCGATCAAAATTAGAATATGCCCTAGACATCTGGGATCCCCCTCAAGTATCACTAACCCTCTCCCTCGAAGCCACTCAGAACCACGTGTCCCGCTTTATTCTATCTAATCCCTTTCGTCATGCTAAAGTTACACTCATGAAGCAAACCCTTAACATACCGGATCTTTCAGTACGTCGTGCATATAGTCGCCTCTGCCTTTTCCACAAGATTTACCACCACCACCCGGTATTAAAAGAGAAACTTCTTAGCTTTCATCCCGCAGCGATCACCTTCATAATGTTTTCGTGCCATCTTGTCGTACGACTGCGTACTACTATTCTTTTTTACCTCGCACCCGTAATGACTGGAACCACCTTCCCGCATTGGTGGCCACTATATTACAGACGCATCGAGGTTCAAGATTGCTGTTTTCCATGCCATCTAACCAACAAATATTTTGTTCATTGTTCTGCATTCTTTTTCTGCATATGCACCACTCCTTTCTGTAGCGCCTACGGGCCTTGAAAGTATGTAAAGTAAATAAATATATAAATATTCGCAATACCACCTTTTATCTAATCACAATATTTGAGAAGTTGATTAAATAAGTATTACTAACCAAGTAATTCGACGGAGTGCAAAAAATAATCAAGCGACGGCAAACAACACTGCATTGGTTCTGTTCAGCCACTTGGCATTTGCATATTTTAAAATCTCAGTGCATGATAGTTGGCACACCTTGTGTATATATTTTTTCGCATGCAGTCAGTCCTTTCTTCATGAACTGCCTTAATCAACGTGAGAGACTGTGGAGGCACGTTCAACCTTACTTTCCTAATTCTTTGCTTGTAGAACTAACCTAATTAATTTTAGTGGACTGTAGTCATACCAAACCATAACATATTTTACGGAAGATGCATTAAAGCGTGGATACAAAATACGAAACCGTATTCTGTTTCGGCAAATTGGTCTATCTTTTTTGGGCCATCTTTTTCGTTTGCATGTGGTGTAAGGATGCCAGGGAGTATGAAGTTAAATTGCGCTTGACGCGCATATTAACAGAAAATAAATGTCATCTTATTATTTTTATTCATGTGTTAGGATGAAACGAAGAAGATGAAATTCATGCGTGTCGATACCGCGCAAGCGCGGAATTCTAACGTTGAAATTGTTAATTTCCTTGTTTTCATACACCTAACTTCCCAACACAATTCATGGCCAATCCCCCCCCCCCCCCCCCCCCCCGTGGGTATTTGCCATAACCACTCAAGAAAACAACAAGGATGACAGCGGCGCCAGTGGTGACCGTGTGAATGCGCCTCGAACGTCCCTACAATTGCTTTCTCAATAGGCCCGGCTGTAAACTTCATACATAGCTTGGAACTAGGTTTTGACCATGAAATACATTACCACTCAAATGGAATGGGAGCTCGTTGTTTGGAATTCATTTTCGTCCGAACATTTTTGAATACTCGCCTCTGTGATTAGCAATTCGCTAAAAGCGGTGATTTCCCGCAATAACCGTGCCTCCTTCCATCTGGCTGTCGTTATTGAGAAATTGCCTGTTCATGTCCGTAATTCTTGTGCATCCCTGCTTGTGCTTACAGCTTCCACACGAGATTTCGAAAATGCTGAACGGTCTGCGTGTCAGGCACAGAAATGAGCAAAACTCCACCTTCGTGCCACCTGCCAACGTCAATGACAGCAGCTTGCCCGAAAGCATTGATTGGCGCGAGAAAGGAGCAGTGACTGCGGTCAAGGACCAAGGAAAGTGTGGATCCTGCTGGGCCTTTAGTGCAGTGAGTTCTAACACTTTCCCCATGCAAATTCGCTGTATCTTTAACCTGCTGCTGTTTCTGCAGCTTCACAAATGGTATCCTATTTTATGTGTGGTGTTCCTGTTCTCATCAACTTCTTCGGTTGATGACAACTTCACTTTTCTGGCCTTGTATTACTATAGTCTGCCAGCCTACGTCACTATGTGCTATGATAGTAGAAGGCTTAACTTTAGTTCATACTAAAATGCACATAAAGGAAAGTCTAATCCCAGGCGCTCGACAAGAGGAGCACAGCATAAACACACAACCGTGTGTTACATAGCTTAGCCCTACACAGACAATAGCAATTTACTCCTTTGTTATTCATCACAGGGCGCATGAAATGTTTTCAATCTCAACAGTAACGCTATTCCTAACATTTTTACTCATTACAAATAACACGTTATATCAATATCCGCAAGTGGATGATGATAGGCATCTGACAGTTTACTAAATGGTTCTCATAAAGAGAGAGAGAGAGACGGAAGAAAGGGGAAAGGCAGGGAGGTTAACCAGATGTTAAGATCCGGTTTGCTGCCCTGCGCTGGGGAGAGAAGGGAGGGGGAGGTAAAGTGACAGGAAAGTAGAGATAGAGAAATAACGGAGCACAGATACACAATCACAATCGGTCACAGGTGGCACACCTCAGTAGCACTTGCAGCACTATAAACATCTGTTCAGGCTACAGCCGCTAGCCCAAGTCTATTCTCCTTAAAAACTGCAACAGTGCCCTCATCGCCCTCCGCTGCGATGGCTTGTGATGTCGGCATTCTAAAATAAGTTCCTTTGTTAGAGGTCTTTGGTCGAAACGCGCTATCGCGTGTACGAGCGATCAGTCTCTGTAAATTGTAGCGCGTAAGTGTGGATCCAGGTATTCTACTTTCTGCAATTAATTTTCATTCCCTACAGCTATTCACCTCTCAGGGCAATTGCTCGTACCCCTAGCTCTGGATACCTTAGCAAATATTTTTCTAATAATCTCACGTAAATAGGAAAGATTTGGGTGGAATAATATCACCCAATACCATAATATATGCTTAGCAGCCCACGCACAAGTACCGATCTTTCTCCAGGCCGGTAGAGTTACTACTGACAGCCTTACCTGACGTATACGAAGTTTTCTAAGTTTGCATGTATCTGCTGGTTTGTACTAAGTCTCATATATATATATATATATATATATATATATAGATATAAATTCGGAGCCCTTCCCGTGTCGAGAAAAGGGCCTAAGGGAAGCTTGTGGCAAGACGACGCTGTCGCAGGAATTCCGCTTCGTTTGCCCTAAACTCAGGGTCGGCAACTCATCGCTTACATTTGGCCTTAGCATCGCGCTTCCGCAACTCGGGGTCCGCGGCCCTTCCCTGACTTTTCGCCATGGGCTTCGGAAGCCCTCACACTAGAATCGGCACCTTGATGAGGAGCCATTTCCCGAGCGAGTTCGAGGGGCCGTTGCTCAAACGCAGCCTGCTCCTCGGCGCAACGCAGCTTCCCATCATTCATCCTTCCCGGCCTTCTCACCCGGCCCTCACATCCGTCGCTTAAACTGATCTGACGCAAGCGAAGCCCGGCGGAGCGTGCGCCAACCCCCTTTCCTTCACTTTCCCTCCCCGCGACACATAAAACGCCCCTGATTGGTCGCATGCGTCATGTGTTCCGGCGCCGGCGCAGCTTTTCCCGCACATGCTCTTTCTTTCTTACAACCTTTCTTTCTTTCTTTCTTTCTTTCTTTCTTTCTTTCTTTCTTCTTTCTTTCCTTCCTTCTTTCTTTATTTCTTGTTCTTGGCTCGTACCCGCATATCCAATACCGGTATGCGCCACACGTAACGTTTTGCGTGACTACGCTGCCACCGAAATCTGTACCGCAATAGAAGCTTTGCTTGGAAACAACAATATAATGTTTCGTGTGGAAAGGCACAGGCATCGCCTGGTAGCCACCCGTCTCTTCAGCCAAACTTACAAAATAAAGTTGTTGCCTCCTCTTCCACAGACAAAAGATACTATTTAAAATGCATTTACACTGCATCTAGACAGCAAGATAGACCCTAGGGATGGTCGATGAATTGTTTTATTTGAATAACGATTAATCGTTCATCGTTTTAGCCTTCAATCGATTATTCGCTTTCGATACACGGTTTTTTATTGATTAATCGATTGATCGAAATTTTTGCCGGGTACTCTCAAAAATACTGAAACGCAGTTATCTACATTTGTAGGGCCCTGTTACAATGTTTGAGAGGCGGAACCAAGTTTGAAACACAAGTGTATAACCGTTTGATAAAGGTAATCTTTACCTTGCTAAAGACTAGTGGCTTTTGACAAGATAAACAATATATGTTACAAAATGGCACTTAGTCCAGAATGAAAAAATTCTGCGGCCCTATCACTCCGTGAAGATGGTTAACCAGCGAAGCTGAAACGTGCAGCCCCGATGTTTATCACCGGGTTGATCCCTAGGGTTCGTTAAAGTATTTCTCAATTATGAGGTTACACACACGTTCGGCTGCAACGGAGAGAACGACGTCACTGACGGTGTGCCCGCAGTCCGCCGTTGTCGCTTGCGTTCGATCTCTCGAATTTGCTCGGCGGTGTTGTTAGCAGCATTCGCCTGCCACTGCCGCTTGCGAGTCTTCTAAATTAAATTGCTTCAAAAATTCAATCTGTCCGTCACGTAAGACAATGATTGGCTCATACCCCTTTAAGCACTGGCTGATAGCGCCGTAAACGCGGCCTACCCATTACGACGACAGAAGAGAAGTGAAATTCTACGCTGGAATGATTTGCGGCTACGCAGTCAGCTACAAAAGCAGACGACGACGACGAACGCGGGAGCAGTGGAACGAGCGCATGCCGAGCACGAGCACGAGCGCAACCCGAGGGGCGCCTACGAGCCAGCTGCGGAAGAAGACGATGACGCTCGAGCGAATGCTGATGATGATAGTCTTGTGTACACAGGTGATTTCGCCTAGCCATATACGATTTCACCTATAGTAGGATACAAATTTAGAAACAGCAGTTGGCAAAAAAGGTAGAGGGACCACGCGAGGTTGTGTTACTCCACCAGCCAATCACAGAAGCAAACAAAATCGTCGTTATGCGACGTTTTCAAAATGGCGTCATACTTGATACGACTGTAATTGTCGTACTCGTACTTTCCACTATAATAGTTAAGTGAAAACGTATAAAATTACGCGTTTATAATTTCATTTTCGTGGTTACCGCCTTATTTAGGTAACAGGGAAACTTTGAAGTACGAACTATTTTCAGCCTCACGGAGGAACAGTGGCTGGCGGTTATGAGGGCGTGGACGGGTCTTCACTGCAGACTTAAGTTGTATCCGACTATACACATACAAAGCTTCGCTTTAGTAAGGTATATTGCACTATTGAATCCAAGTACAGTACAGTTAAAGAAGAATTAAGAAAAATGGCAAAAGTGAAAGGTGAAGTCCAACTGACATATGCAAGAAATTGCAATGTACACAGGGGAAAAGAAAGTCAGTGGTTTAGGATTTTAAACCACATAATCTTTTCTACGGAGCGAAGAAATGTGAACTGGCTGGCATGTTTGGGTGAAACCGACACTTACTTTGAATGGCACACAACCAGCATGCGAGAATATAGAACTGCATCGCCATGTCAAATACATGGTCTAAGCCAGCGCGCATGCTGTGAAACATTTTTAGTGGACTGGCAGTGGGACTACGATCAATGACTGGGTTACTATAGTGTGCCTTGAGTTGTGAGGGCATTTCAAGCCTCCGGCTTCACGCGGCGTGTGCGGTGGGGGGGGGGGGGGGGGGGGGGGAGGGGAAGCGCTCGGCTCGGCATCACTCTGGACTCGGAAAGAAAGTCGACAGTCGCTCCACCCCAGCCGCACAGACACTGCTCGTGGGCCGCCATTCCAGTAAGATTTCCAAATTCTCGTGCCACTCCTGTCGAACTCTCGAAAACGATAATCGAACAGGCCTAATCGATTAGGTCAATTAAATTAAAGGTGGACATCGATGACGATTAATCGTTTTGCGGGATACTTTTAATCGATTAATCGTTCATCGATATTACTAACCCTAACAGACCCTCGCTCGTAACTATATATAGAGCCCGCAGGCTTCGTCGTCTTCCACTCGGCTGCTCGTCTCCTCAGCAGCGGTCATTGTTATCCTAACACTGCCTTGGCGGAATTAGCACCATCCCGGTGCTATTAAATATCTAAAGTGCGCGGAAAGCTGTGGACGTGCACAATGCCACTGGTTGCCACAGCGGACAGCGTAGTGGGCGGGGCTAGAATAATTTCACAAGTGACATCGGTCACTTGGCGGAGTTCGCCGTATGGGCCTGTGTAACGAAAGAGTAGTATTTTTTTTTCTTTTTTCACAAAGGTCAACTATACGGGATGGTGACGAAAGTAACACGAGGGTGCCGGGCGACAAATGAACATCACGAGGATGAAAGTCGCAGTGGCTCTTCTAGTTCGCTTGAGAAACTTGCAATATACATCCGCCCCTCTTTCGGTACATTGTGACAATAATGTTCCCCCTCAACTGCAGACAGGTGCTCTGGAGGGCCAGCATTTTCTGAAGACTGGCAAACTTGTGCCACTTAGTGAACAAAATCTTATTGACTGCGCCGGAGCGTATGGTCCCCAAGGCTGCGAAGGCGGAAACTTTGACTGCGCCTTCACGTACGTCAAGGACAACGGTGGCATTGACACTGAGGAAAGCTATCCATACGAGGCTGTGGTGAGTGACAGTATCATCATAGCCCCCATGCCAGTACGCAATGCGTAAACTTGTGTTCGGATTATACAAAAAGGATCTCGCTATGTATACTATCGACCAAGAAAGTTTACGAACCAAGGAATCTGACAAAAAGCTGAATATCTCCGCAGCCTCAAAACGCAGCTTGGTGATCTCATTTCCCGCCTCTACTGGTACATGCGAACAACATTGTGATGTACCGTTTTACTGACTACTTTTAAAGGCAGCTCGGATATTTATCGGTTCGTAAACTTTTTTGGTCAACAGTACCCATACGCACTGAACACTTTACACCCTCATGGGCTATAAAAGGGTACTTCGTTTTCTTCACCGTTAAGAGGAAGCTTTAATTCCGGGGCAGCTCCTGTGTTGCTTCTTCAAATACATGAAAAACGCAGAGATGCTTGTATAGCGCAACCATAGGAATAATTTGGATTATATTTATTGAATTTCAGAGGAAAGAAGTTAACGTTTATGTATACTATCGACCAAGAAAGTTTACGAAGCAAGGAATCTGACAAAAAGCTGAATATCTCCGCAGCCTCAAAACGCAGCTTGGTGATCTCATTTCCCGCCTCTACTGGTACATGCGAACAACATTGTGATGTACCGTTTTACTGACTACTTTTAAAGGCAGCTCGGATATTTATCGGTTCGTAAACTTTTTTGGTCAACAGTACCCATACGCACTGAACACTTTACACCCTCATGGGCTATAAAAGGGTACTTCGTTTTCCTCACCGTTAAGAGGAAGCTTTAATTCCGGGGCAGCTCCTGTGTTGCTTCTTCAAATACATGAAAAACGCAGAGATGCTCGTATAGCGCAACCACAGGAATAGTTTGGATTATATTTATTGAATTTCAGAGGAAAGAAGTTAACGTTTAATATCCATCAGGGTATGGAAAGGCAGGAAAGAAAATTTCAATCAATGTTCTACCTTAAAATATTTCGAAGCCACAGGAAAGATTTTGAGAATTATTTGACATGGTCTTTTAACGCGGTCTGCTTTAAAACAGTTGAAATGAACAGTCTCACCTTACCTTTTTCAAAAGCGGGCAAAAGCGGACGCATTTGAAACAATTCTTGCCGTCCGATATACTTTTCGACGCAGGATGGGGCTTGCCGCTTCAAGAGAGAAGATGTCGGTGCCACGGATACAGGGTTCGTGGACCTCAAGATGTTCTCCGAGAGTGAACTTCAGAAAGCAGTCGCGAACGTGGGCCCAATTTCTGTCGGCATTGACGCAAGTCGGAGCTCATTCCATTTCTACGCCGGAGGTAGGAATCAACTCGGTGCAGCTTCAGTGTGTGTGAATGGTTGCGAAAAAAAAAAAAAGATGTCGACATACTGTAAAATTGTCAGCAATTGTTGTTTTTAGAGTGGAAAACGATTATTTAGCGAAAAAATGCTAATAAAACGCTTGTATTTCCCCGAAAATGTGAAGAAGCGAGCACATTATTACACGTAGTAAATTCACAGTGCAGCGCAAAAGTACTAGTCGTAGAAAACATTCGCCGTGGTTCCGCAACAATGTGCTTTGGAGAGTCACTGCATGTGTGTATTGCTCTTTTACATGCCGTGGTTCTAATTTTAGTGCTGTTCATGTTTTTGCTCCATGCATTGAATTTCACCAGACTGCACAAATGACTCTGGTGGACTACTCAAGCCACAGCGCTCGGGGACCGAGTAATGAGCAATTATTATGTCGCAGACACTCGCACTGATACATGCTGTGTTAGCTAACTTGTACTAAGCCTTTAAAGAAACGATCGATAATGCAGCCAATTTAGTATCGTTCATCCTCTTGGGAAGGTAACTATTTTTTGTGCGATTAGATCATTATTTACAATATTAATTTAATCAATTTCTGATGCAATTGCATATTCCTGAAGTGCTTTACAATGCTTCCATTGAAGATATTTTATTGAAACAATACGTTAAAAGTGGATAAATTAATAATTGCTATTAATTGATACGAGCTCACGGTGTAAATACATTAAGTTCCTCAAAAAGGTTTGTTGTAATGCCGCATCTCGGTTGCATTCTCGTATTTGATAAGGCTTGGCACGAGTTAGCCTAAACACACCCCACATTTCCCGCCAGTAGTTTATGAGTAGGAACGTGCCTGCTAGTAGCAAATATGTAATAAATAATTACGTATATTTTACATTTAATGGAATCCGAAATTATACCTTAGCAAAATTACCCACTTAATTTTTTTTGATTCCGGTGCCCACTATAATCTCAGCACGCCATCAATAAGGTAAGCATACCCTTTTGAATAAAAGTCTCAACGTTCAGTAAAGCAGCACCTTAATATTTGAGTTTCGGGTGTGACGAAAAGCAGTATGAATGACAGTTACCGCGAAACTAGGGTATAGCACAGGACAGGAACGTTTAAACGTGGAACGTTACGGCTATTAGCCGCGGATGCGGCGAACGTCCTCAGGAAAACTTTCAAGACAAAGTGGTGTTTCTCTCGCATGTATTGGCGATGCGTAAAAGCTGAGCCTCACTTCTTTTACTTTGCTACCCGACAGGAGTGTACGATGATCCAGCGTGCTTCTCTACGTTACCTAGCCACGCTGTTCTTGTCGTCGGCTATGGCGTTCTCGATGGCAAGAAGTACTGGCTTGTGAAGAACAGGTGAGAGCAAAAGTACTAGTCATTAGCAATCGTTTCTCAGCTCGGCATTGCAAAGCGATTGCCTTTGTGCGTCTGTTTCTGTGTACGTGCACGTGTCAGTGTGTGTTTAGAGCCCCCCCCCCCCCCCCCCCCGCCTTTTCCAAACACGTGGGAGAGTTGGCTACTGTCCAAGTCAGCGCGAGGCTGATATCTGTCTCGTACATTGCGTTATGCATTACTTCGAGCCAGAGAGGAGTGCATAGTGCATATGTGGAGCAAATGGCGTCGAATCACGCACTTGCGATTAGGAATCATTCAAGGCTGACGATCGTGAATGAGGAGGCTCACACTCAAGATAAGAGCGATCTTGCACACGGAAATGAGAACAAGTGATGCACTTGGTACCTTAATTTTATTGCGATAGCAATTATATGGACACTTTAACCATATTTCTGCCGTCGGCGTCGCTGTCATCGTCGCCGTCGCCGTGAGGTTCCGTATAAATTCCAAGAGCCATAAAATCGTCGCCGCGCTCCGTATTCGCGAGTGAAAGCGCGCGGGGGACGTGCGCTATCACGGAGAGTGAACGCACGGCAGAAAGCAAACGTGACCGTCGCGCGAAATTGGTGGGGGTATGGGAGATAGGGAGGCGGGGCGACGCTCTGCTGCGGCACCAAATGCCCATCTTGCAACCGGGCGCAAGGGGAACTGGCCACTCAATCTCCCACGCGAAAGCAAGAAAGCGGGAAGGCAGCGCAGGAGGGAGGGGGGGGGGCAGCTTGTACTTTGCCAAGAACAGCGCTTGTACTTTGCCCGGCTGTGGCGATCGCCCGCACTGTCTCTTAAAAGCGATCTCCGCACGGCTCTGACCTTTGTATGCACTATGCATTCGCCGCTCAGTTTTCGTTGAAGCGATAGACCGCACAAACTTTCGCTCACTGCGGCGGCTTCGCTTGATACCAGCGTTTTGACAATTGTTGTCTGAGGTCAATCAGTGTGATCTATTCATGTTTACTTGTGCGCGCTGACACCACGCTTGTTAATTCAGTTAGTAAGCAAATGTGTCCAAGTTTATGCAGCCCATAACACTATTATCCCTACCTCAAATATCCTTCTACGAATTTGCTACCGCAATTGATGCTTCGCCTTTCAGGCGAAACTGCGACATTTTTTCTTTCGTAGCTGACATATATGCCGCTGAGGATATATTTTTTTCAAGCGATCAAGCGAGTAACTATGACCGTCATCCATTATTTTCTGCAAGAAGGCAAATAAAGCATACAAAACGAAAACGTCATGTGCGTAAACACTAGGTAATAATGAGATTTAGTAATTTAATAACCTAAATCAGTTGACAATGAATGCACAACAGCTCAGAGTATTTTGTGGCCTGCAGTCTGGTGTGCGCCTCCTTGTCAAGCAGCTCACTGTACTCCGATGTAATCGTTAAATATAGGGATAACTATGGAGTGAACTCGCTAAGATGTAGCTTCGTCTACCTGCTGCCCCACAGGTCGAGCGCAGTTGGCTGTATCAAATAGCAGAGTACGTCGTGATACGTTCGACGCGATACGTATGACGTAAATCGTGTACGTACCACGTGATATATGATAACGGTGGCTAGATTAGGTCCTAAACCAGATACGCCCAGCATAAAGGCGCGAAGGGTCATGGCTTTTCATGGTTTTCTATGAAATTTACTGTGATGTTTGATATATTCAGGCAATGAACAGACTAAATGCTGTAAGTTCGTCTATTCTTAATCTGACCCATTATAACAATTTTTTATTGAATCTTTCTTTTTCTCCTTCTAGTTGGAGCGAGTCCTGGGGCGACAAGGGCTACATCCTGATGTCCCGCGACAAGGACAATCAATGTGGCATCGCTACTGTCCCTAGCTACCCGCTTGTATAAGTGGTCCAAGGAAACAGAATTAAAACCAGTAATGCGGAAACAGAACCAGCGCGGTACAACAAGCCCAAATAATATATAGGGTGTTTCATTTTAGCTGCACCAAATTTTCAAAAATTGCCTGTGGCAGATAGCCCAATTATAATACTTGATCTAAACTAGGGCGCTATAACGTAAAATGATTCCAAACTGTTTTGATTCCAAACTCCTGACGTCAAATTTACGTAACAACCGATGCAAGCATCGGGCGGTGACCCGCAACGTTGTCTGAACAACCCAATCAAACACTCTCCTCGTTTATAGGAGGTCACCTTTGTTCGCTTTCAAAACCAATAACATTGTCTACACTCAGTGGTTTTTCTTATCTAATTGGCTGACAAGAGGCGAGGATCACGCTCTAGTGGAGAGGGTTTTGATGGGGCCGAGCCAGCACAGTGAAAATAGATAACCGCATGAAGAGGGTGGTGCCGGCTTCTCCGATTGGTCCGCTTCGCCTTACTTAGCTTGCGGTAGCTGGTCGAAAATCGCCGCGGCGTGCAGCGGAAGGATAAGAGTGCCGCTAAAACGGATCCTTAGCAAGCAAGAGTTGGCAGAGCGATGTCGTATGCATGCCGAAATGGCTCAATAACGTTTTACTGCCACGCAAAAAGGTTTATCATGCGCAAATAAATACATGCTCACTGGTAGGTGCTTGTAGCGAGGGCCTGATCGATCGGCGGCAACCATCTTCTATTCCTTTCAGAACGTAGAAGTCTGTGGCTATTCCGAGAAATGTTCAGTTTTGTTCGGCATATTAATGCATTTTTTTCGCGTACACGTCACTTTGACGTGGTGAGTTTTCGCGGTTTTGCGAGGTCGCGTGACAGATAGGCGAAGTGGGCGTAGACAGAAAACATTGGACCAATAGCTGAGGGCTAATGGTGAAAAGGCGTCGAATCAGGAATGATTATTTTTGTTTTGTGTGGTTTAATCATGCATAATCAGTGTGTACACGTTACATCAGATGGGGAGCTATCGCTGTTTTCGTGACGTCGCGTGACAGACAGGCGAAGTTGGGAGTGGCCCGAAAATGTTTTGACCAATCGTGCAGGCTGATTGCAGAACTTGGAATCAAAACAGTTTGGAATCATTTTACGTTATAGCACCCCTACTCGAAGATTCCGACCAAACTACGCAATTGAGAAGCCTCTTCTCGAAAGACAGACCTTGTCGAGTGAGATTGTGCCACACCACGACAGCCCCGTTTAGGTGACGGAAAACTAGAGCACGTTAAGCACCTCCACGCAGGTGCGGCGATACAAAAAAGACTCGGCACTTTGAGTGTGCTATGGTGAGAGTGTCTAGCGTTGCGTGTACTATCAATGATATGCGACTGCAAAAAGGAAGCTGCCCGATTATTACTTAGATGATTTACCCTACGACACAGTACGTGAAGCACGTGTAACGCAAACGGGGCACTCAAGACAAGCGAGAAGACTGACTTCTCTGTGGTTTGGTGAGCCCCGTTTGAGCTACAGATCGCTTCACTTAAGTCGTGATTCTCTCTTCTCTGAATGAAAGCTACTTAAATACCATTGAGCAAGGACGTCTGCTAGTCGATCAAGAACTTGCGTGTTTAATGTGTAGCATTCACTTGTGTGTGCACATGAAGTTCCGGGTCGTGATGTTCCATCTCTTTAAATTCCCCGCAATTTTCTCACGACTAGGCAAAGTGTCGCCCTATATGTATTTCAATAGACACTGCACGAACTTCAAATTATTGCAAAAATAGAGATAGCTGCGCGAGTTGGTGGGGTAACATAATTATAAAACAGCGCCAGAGACGCTGACAGTGGGAACTACAGGACGGTTATTCAAATTATACACGTTTTCTGTATTTATACAGACAATACCTTTTCCGCTGCTTCGGAAAAACAATAGAGTGAATGGGTAGTAACTGTTGCTGTTAATCCTCTCGTTTCTCTCATTTTGAGCAGGGACTAAACACTTACCCTGCAAAATTTCACCCCGCACGCGCACTACTGCAGCCTTGAGAGACGAAAACGCCCTTTTTACGTCTAACCGTCGAGTTGCTCCCATTTCCCCTACTTTCTGGTTACCTTTGAGGAAACTGATCCCCTTCTCACAACAGTAGCCCCGTAAATATAATCGTCTTGATGGCGATGCTTCTAATTAGATTTCACTGTCTCTCCTTGTCTTGCTCCAGAAAAGAGCTAGCGCAGTATGCTATCTAGAATATAGGTGGCTGTCAATAACGATGTTGACACTGATGCACAATACTGATGTCAAACGCATGTTTCACATCACTGGTAGCATAAATGAAGAGGCATCCAAGTATCGGGATGTGCATATACTCGTATATTCGTACAAATAGGAATCATGTAAGAATCATGTGTATTCTTTCGAATGAATCATGTAATGGATGGCCGCCACATTGATGAACAACAGCACAAAAACATTGCCATTTTCTTACTGCACATTACATACCACAACAAGGTTGATTTTGTTGCAGTTATTGATACTAAAGAAGACCATTCATAACAATATTCAGGCCTGTGTGGACTATCACTGTTTCAAGGACAACGAAATCCTGCAGGGCCTTTTTTTTTTTCAGGCGAAGCTTGTATTGCCTCGCAAGTGTCGGCGGTGGTGGTGGTGGTGGCCCGCTAAAACCATCTCGAAAACCTGTCGAAAACTCGGGTCTCGTTCACTTCGCATATACCAAAATTGGCATGGAAGGGTACGAATGTGTGGCTAACATGACTGATAGGTCATGACATCAAAACATCACATTCGCGTCAGTTACGTCACAATTAACAATAATAAAATCACGTGTGGCGCATACCCATGTTAGATATGCGGGTATAAGCCACGGACAAGAAAGAAGGAAGGAAGGTAGGAAGGAAAGAAAGAAGGAACGAAGGAAGAAAGAGAGAAGGATAGAAAGAAATCACGTGTGGCACGTACCGGAGCCCTACATTTCAGCTCCGCTGATTAGGTGTGTCGCAGGGATGAAAAGGGAAGGAAAGGGGGTGGGCGCGCGCTCCGCCGGGCATCCCTCGCCTCAGAACAGTCTCGGCGCCCGGATGGGAAGGCATGCCCGGTGCGTTCCGCCGTGGAGCAGGCTGCCTTTGAGCAACGGCGCCGCGAACTCGCTCGGGAAAGGGCTCTACGTTGACGTGCCGATTCTAGCGTGAGGGCTTCCGAATATCAGGCAAAACGTCAGCGAAGAGCCGCGCACCCCAAGTTGCGGGAGCGCGATGTTGAGGCCAAACGTCAGCGAAGAGCAGCCAACCCTAAGTTTAGGGCAAAGCAAGCGGAACGCCTGCGACAGCGTCGTCTTCCCACAAGCTTCGCTTACCCCCATTTTCTCGACAGGAAAAGGGCTGGTGTTTTTTAAGCGAAGATTTATAGGTTCACAAGTGTGGGCGGTGGTGGTGGTGGTGTCACGCTGAAAAGTGGGCCGATCCTAGTGATAGTGCAGAAAGGGTCCAAGCTCAATGGCACATACCCCTGTGGGCTCGCGGACATGTAACACGCTCTTGAACTGCCCATGTAACATGTGGGACCCAAAGAGACAAAACCACCAGCCCTTCTCCTGTCGAGAAAATGGGGGTAAGCGAAGGTTGTCGTCCGATTCTAGCGTGAGGGCTTCCGACGCCCAGGCGAAACGTCAGGGAAGAGCCACGGACCCTGAGTTGCGGGAGCGCGATGTTGAGGCCGAACGTCAGCGAAGAACAGCCGACCCTGAGTTTAGGGCTTACGAAGCGGAACGCCTGCGATAGTGTCGTCTTGCCACAAGCTACGCTTAACCCAATTTTCACGCCAGGGGAAGGGCTCTGAATTTTTTTACAAGGCTATGTCTAGCCTGAACGTCCGTGTCTGTTCGCAGAAACTATCATCATCAGCAATGGCTCGGGCGTCGTCATCTTCTTCCACAGCTGGCTCCGTTGCCGCTCATCATTTCAGCGTAGAATTTCACTTCTCTTCTGTCGTCGCAATGTGGAGGCCGTGTTTACGGGGGTATGAGCCATAGCTTAACCCCACAAAGCCCAATGTATCATTTTTGATACGCTGATTTTGGCACCTAAAACTTTGATTTAAGCACTGGAAACCCTATGCAGGGCCTATACACGTGTTTTTTATAGACCGGAGGGAGTTCTCAGTTGTGGATAGTTCTGCAAATCAATTACTAAGCGATTAATTGCCGTGCTAATTATTGTATACACAATTATTGTTTGATTGTTTTCTTTGTACCAATATACCCCCTATAACCGTAAATTGATGTGAATAAGCTCTTTTAATTTTCTTTGATGTGGAATGGTATTCGGGCTTTGTGCGGTTAAGGGGGCATGAGCCATTGCATGAGCATGCTCATGCATGAGCATGAGCCATCAGTTAAGGGGGCATGAGTCCTACGTGACGAATAGATGTAATTTTGAAGCAATTTAATTTAGAAAAATTGCAATCAGCAATGTCGGGACGATGCTGCGCCACCGGGCAAACTCGAGACATTGAACGCAAGTATTTGTGGTTCGACAACAACTTGTCCCTCATCCGTGTGATCTGCTCCGACGAAAAGCGACACAATGCCTTGGAAGTGCTGAATGAACATTATGCTACTAGTGGAGAAGACCTTGGTGAATTTAGAGCTTACGGTACGAGTAAGGAATCTTTAACCAAGGAACATCTAGCATGTTTTCAGCACTGTGAAGGGGTACGTATACCCTCCATTTGTTGTGATGGTGATAAGCTCAGCTTATCATCCACCTTCACGCAGTGGAAGGGCCGACGATTTTTTTTTCGAGCAATGAACATTTTGCCCTTTACATATGATAATGACAACGTGGTAATCTATATTTATGACAGTAGACACGATCCTAAAATGCTCTTCATTATTTTGCAATATTTATACACAATGTATTGCACGTATTTCTGCGGCGCGAATCATTTCTGCAATCAAGTCCAGGATTTCCTAATTCTTAATAAAGCTTTCTGCCACATGAAACGTGGTCTGGCCACCGATACAGTGTGTCAGCAAAGATACAGATGATGTCTAAAGCCGTAGCAAGCGTGGCAGAACTAAGTGGGCAGTAAGTCAGAATGGCTCTGGCGTATTTTCGGTAAATCAAGCTGCTGATGGCAGAGGTAAAGACAAGTAGGCGCATGAGTAGGTGTATAAGTGGGCGCATGAGTAGGCAAAATATCGGGGATAGATACAAGTTCTAACAACGCAAAAACAAATAATCCTCACCCAAACCTTGTTCCAGGTTTATGTGCGTCTTCCTTTTTGCTATTTACACTGTGCTTCTCCAAGGCCACTTAGGTTAACTACCCAAGGGCTTCACCTAAAGCAAATAGCTACTGCTTCTTCATGAAACCCGACCAGAACAAAAAAAGATAAGGAAGCAGAAATTCTGTTCTCAATTGAAAAGTGGAATATGCTTGGTTGGTCCACCATTCTAACAAAATTATTTGCAGGGATAGTTGGCGAACAGCATGACGAAAGTAGCTCGAAAATTAGGAACAGGAGACATAAAAAGAACCATTCTACCGAATTGAAGTGAAACTTCTGTCATACCTGTAGGCACCTTCATATGGTTGTGGGCAGCATGAGAAGTAAAATGCTTATACGCAATGCGCAACCACTCGCAAAGTGCCACTGGATTTCTCAGTCTCACTGGTCCAGTCGGATAACGGGTGGGAATTTTCTACATTAACCTTGACAAAAGTTTCAGTTCTCTGCTATGGCACTGCACGCAGTGTAACAGCTTTCAGGAGCCTTTTCAAACAGTGTGTATTCTGTAGATGCGAATCGCAAGCTTTGCCGCATTATGACGCTTGTCTCCATGGCAGCTCGTGAGGAAGTTCGCCGGATCATCATACCAATTCGTATTCGAGCCACCAAGCAAAGTTACTTCGCACCATTCAGAAGAATGTGAATGTTGAAACGAGACCCTTTTCGCGAAACCATCGTGATGTAATGCAGTATTGCGCACTCTAATTTTAATTCACAGATGCTGCTTATAGCCGCGTGTATTGCAGCTGTTGATGATACAGATACTACGTTGAACTTACACATCAAACTAAAGTGACTCTTGGTTCATCAGTAGAGGTATTGGACGCCCCGCCGACCCCACCACCCTCCCTCTTCTATTTGATTGCGTGAATTTTTGCAACGACGATCAGTCTACGAGGATACCTTTGACTTGACTGATGAGGCCATCCACTACACAGTTATCACTTCAGGAGGAAGAGAAGTCAGCCTGTGCACAACTGACAAGTGGCAAAAGAAACTTATCTGATAGCCTGTTGCCACGTGCAAAGCAATTCACTTAGGCTTTCACAGCTTGTACTGGGAGATTTCTGTTTTATCTGCTTCGATGGACATGTTTCCGCGAAACCAGACAATTGTTTGATAGTGTCTGTATTGTGCAGCTTGTGTTTTCGTGAGCTCAAGCAGCACGTCTCAGTGGCACACCTGTGAGTGCCAATCTGATAACGTCTACGCATGAGTGGTAAGTGGCATCCTTCAGCTAAGCCATAGTCTTTGAACGTCTCTTAGGCTAACAGAAAAGTGTTCTTGCTTACTGCGTAAATTATGGTGCGTGTCGACGTGTTGTGCTCTCTTTTCAAAGCGAAGCTTTCTTTCATCCCCCCCCCCCTACTTTTCGGGTGCTCGTTACTGGCTGTTGTCTTGCACGATTTGCCGGCACCGGACATAGTGAAAACAAGCACCGCATATAGTGCAAACCAACATGATTGGGGCGGCAGACGATACACGTAAGCGTTGACGTGAGCTCCACTACCACTAGGCCATCGTTGTCATGTTTTACAGCGGAGCTGTTAAACGCTTGCTAGGTTGGTGTTGTTTTCGTGCGCAGCATCACCGAGCTGGGAGAGCGTGAGCTGGGAGAGAGTGAAGTTTGTGCTCGTTCTCTGCACGTGCCCGTGCCACTGCTCCCGCGTTCGTCGTCGTTGTCTCCTTCCACAGCTGGCTGCGTTGCCTCTAATCATTCCAGCGTAGAATTTCACTTCTCTTCTGTAGTCCTAATGGGGAGGCCGCGTTTACGGGGTTATGAGCCATTGCTTAAGGGGGGTATGAGCCAGTAATGAGCAGCTGACGACGTGTCCTAACGCGTTTGAGCAATGCCACCGCGAACGCGCTCGGGAAAGGGCTCGTCGTCGACGGGCCGGTTTTAGCGTGAGGGCCTCCGAAGCCCAAGCGAAACGTGAGCGAAGAGCCGTGGACCCCGAGTTAAGAGAGCACGATGTTGAGACCAAACGTCAGTGAAGAGCCACCGACCCCGAGTTGTGGGAGCGCGATGTTGAGGCCAAACGTCTGCGGCGTCTTGACCTCAAGGAACCCGACAATGGTGATGCACGCCTCGGCAACGCTAGCGCCAACTTCCCCGGTGCGACGGCCACGTGGCAACGCGAGTTTCTCAACCGGAACGTTCATGATAGACATGTTCCGTTGGATGATGCCCAACGACGATACGCCCATTCTCATCGTGGGGGGCAATATTTACTACAGCAGACCCACCATAGTGACAGCTTCGCTGGCTTCCATCTTCACAGTGGTGGAAGTGCTCTGAATTTTTGTCATCATCCTGTCATAATTCCACCACCTTCGTGCCATTGTCATTGTTCCTTCGTTGTCATGTCTTTGTCGTCACACCGCTATCGTCAAGCCGTTGTCGTCATACAGTCGTCGTCGTTTTGTCATCAACATTTCGTCATTGTCATTCATCATTGATATTGCTTCGCCTTCGTAAGCGCGTCGTCATCCTTTCGTGACCGTTTCATCGTCGTTATTATGCCGTAGTAATTTCAGTGTCGTAATTCATTTGTCATCATGCCGTCGTTGACAATCAGCCGTCGATCGTGGTTGTCCCATTGTAGTTACGCCATCATTATCATCATCGTCATTATTCCAGCGCATACATCCCGTTGTCGGTTTGTCTTTGTCGTCATATCATCGTCGTCATTGCATCTTCGTCCTGTCATTGTCGTCATGCCATCGGTGCCCCGCCGTCGTAACATCGTTATTCTATTATCATCGTCCCATTGTCGTCATAAGGCCGTGGTCGTCATACCGTCGCATTCATGATGCAATCGTCGTCATTTCGTCGTCGTCGTCGTTCTGTCCTCCTCATTGTGCCGTAGTGATTCCAGTGTCATCATGCTATTGTCTTCATGCCATCGTCGGTATTGCGTCTTCGACATACAGAGGTGGTCGTTTCGCCGTCATCATTCACCAGTCGTCATTGCCTCGTCATCATGCCGTCTTGGTCGTCGCGCCAGCGGTCATGCGTGAAATGCGCATGATCGAGCACCATACGTTTATTTTGAGCAAGGTGTTTCCCTGTAAAAATGTGCCGAAGCTGGCCGTGCACTCTATAATTGCAAACGCTGGCGAAACACAAAGTAGACAACCAGACACGTAAGCTGTTCAACGTATCTGCCTTTCACCTCTTGTTGCCCTTCCAGGCGAAACGAAAAGTCTTCATCACCATTGCAAACTTCGCTTAAACCGGTTCCCACAGCACGTGAGATCTGCGTATATGTATGTTTACGAGAGAGACCCGTTGCTTCTTCCGAGTCCCTCCCAGCGCCCGCTTCCCCAACGCTCATTTACTCCGCCTCCAAATCCCGAAGAGCCTCGCAACTACCGTCCAGGGCGCCGCCGCTCGTCTTCCCCTCTCCGACGCTCGACATCACCTCTGCTACCGGCCTCCGGCACTCCTGACTACCGATCAGAAAACTAGATGGTGCAGTTTTTGGAGGGAAAGCTGCATGGCCCGCACAGACTACAATTCCTCCAGTGTGCCCGGCCAATACTTTATTAGTGTGTGTAGAAGGCGTACCAGTTCCTGCATTGATTGATACGGGCGCAGCTATTTCTGTTATTCACGCTGACTTGTGCTCTCGTCTACGCAAGGTTACTACACCTTACAATGGAGCTATTCTACATGGCGCAAATAATGTTGTGATTCGGCCATCGGCACAATGCACCGTTCGAGTTTCGATTGACGGGATTTGCCACCATATCCAGTTCGCAGTGTTGACTTCCTGTGCTCGCATGGTTATATTAGTGAGGGACTTTCTCTCTTCGGCGTCTGCTTTCATTTCGTGCCGTCAACGCCTCGTTAACTTGACCGAGACCGACAATTCCAACGACGTGGCTGACCCGCGCCTTCGCTTACGAACTGCTGACGAATGTATGGTGCCTCCTGGCCGCGAACAACTTCTTGTAGTTAAAACTCGGACATCGCCGATGGTGACGTTTTAGTTGTACCATCAGCTCGTTGCCTATCCAAAGGGATTGCTCTGGCACTTAGCCTTGTTCGCTTCACCAACGGCACGGCCACTTTGGCTGTACTCAACACAACCACTGAGCCAGTACTTCTTCCTAAAGGCGCTGTTGTAATTTGCGTCTTGGACACTCAGCCTGTCTCTGTGCTTACCTCGACTACTGCTGTTTCACAAGCACCTACATCTATAGATACGGTCCCTGCTTCTGTTCTCGCTAGTGCAATCAGCACCGATCTAACGCCACAGCAGACGGAAGAGTTACTGGCGTTGTTATCCAAGCATAAAGACTCCTTCGACGTGCACTCTCCTCTTCTGGGACAGATTTCTGCAACGGCTCATCGCATACACACAGATGGAACTTCCATCGTGCGCCGGCGGCCATATCGTGTTTCTTCCGCCAAACGCCAGATCATCGATACCCACGTGGCCGACATGCTGAAACGAAGCATCATCCGCCCTTCCTCAAGCCCTTGGTCGTCTCCTGTCGTTTTGGTGCGTAAGAAAGACGGCTCAGTGCGATTTTGCGTAGACTACCGTGCCTTGAACAAAATAACCCGCAAAGATCTATATCCACTGCCCCGAATCGATGACGCGTTAGATTCATTACAAGGCGCGGAGTATTTCACCAGCCTTGATCTACGCTCCGGATACTGGCAGATCCCCATGCACGAAGCAGACAAGGAAAAAACTGCCTTTGCCACACCCGATGGACTTTACGAATTTAACGTAATACCTTTCGGCCTGTGTAATGCTCCCGCCACATTTGAGCGGATGATTGACACTGTACTACGACGGGGCCTAAAGTGGAAGACTTGCTTATGCTACCTTGACGACATCGTCATATTTTCGTCGACCTTCCATCAGCACTTGCAGCACCTCGACGAAGTCTTGAGATGCCTCTCTGCTGCTGGCCTTCAGCTGAATACAAAAAAGTGCCACTTCGCCAGCAAAACCATTAAAGTGCTCGGACACCTTGTCAGCAAGGAGGGCATTCGACCTGACCCCGATAAGATTACCGCTGTCCTGGGCTTCCCCAGGCCTCAACGCGCCAAAGATTTGCGTAGCTTCCTTGGCCTAGCTTCGTATTTTCGGCGCTTCATACGTAACTTTGCCACCATTGCGGCGCCGCTCCATCAACTACTTCCTTCTGGAGCTCCCTATGTATGGTCGGACGAATGCGAAACTGCATTTGATGCCCTAAAGCGTGCCCTTACGTCCGACCGTGTCATTTGTCATTTCCACAACACCGCACCCACTCTTCTACATACTGCACAACAGTCTCGTAAGTGGTGGAGGCTGCTCTCGATTCCTTGGTCCTCTATGACTTCGAGTATCCCTGGAGCTTCGTTCCGGTCGCCGCTTACCCCGCACCTCCACCACTTGCGAGACAGCTGTGCAACCTCGACGGTTTATTATGCAGGCCGCGAGCTGAAGCGAGTGACGCTGGCCATGATGATGAGTATATACAGATGAAGAAGATGAAGGGGTAATATAATGCTCACAATATATATATATATATATATATATATATATAGAGAGAGATTGCTAGGCTACAAAATACACCAATATACTAGCCGAGAACAAATACGGCAGAACGTTTGCCTTTATCTGCTTTCTTTAATACACTCTTTGAACTTACGTTAAATTTTCGTTTTACAGCGGAGCAGTATATACCCTTTCATAGGATTTTCAATGTCCTCACCTCAAAACTCCGGCGTTTTTTCTGAGGACACAAAACAAACCAGTAAGGCATGTGCTGACACTTGCCGTAGCAAGATGAAAGCTAAGAAACCACCCAATACTACCTAACGCCGTTGTCAGCGGTCGTGGCGGAGCGACCCAGTAAGACATGTACTGACAGCTGGCGTAGCAAGGGAAAAGCTATGGAACGGGCGGCGAGTAGCAGCGAGTCCGAGTGGCTGCCCGTAAGCGGCGGGCTCGACAGGAAGGTGGGTGTCGGGAAGCGGAGAATGCGGCGATGCGACGCAGGTACCACGCCAGTAAATTGCACGAGCACAAGGGTGCGTATGCGAAATTTCAGTGGAAATTTCTGGACAGACAAACAAACTGCTCCCGAGGCCCAACGTCGGGACTGCAGACGTGAGCGAGAGCGGCGGGTGGCACGAACCATCGAGGAGGGGCCGAAGAGGCTGTTCGTAAGCGGCGAGCTCGAGCGGAGAGACTCCCAGATCGCGAAGCAAGAAATGCGACGCAACGACGGAGGTACCACGCTCGGAAGGCTGGTACTTACAGTGGTTCGAATGCGCAATTCCGCCGAGACTTCGTAGACAAAACGTTTGGCTTCAGTTGTGTGTGTGACCAATTGTGGTCTGAAAACGACCTATCGGTGATTGCGAACATTCATGACGTCACGCGACAGCGTGATTTCCTTGCTGGTGCGAGTAGTGATCTTTGTGTAGTTCTTTTACACCTCCGCTGGTAGCCCACATTCGCAGAGTGGAATGACTGCGATTTTTTTTTCTTCGTTTGAACGACCCGTAACAAGGTGTGCTACGTGCGTCATTTGCTAAAGTTGCCTCTTTTCACTTTCAGCGTGAAGTTCACTGAATCAAGAAGTCAGAAATGAAACCTTCAATGCCAACCTTGCTACTAGTCACCAACCTGGTGGCTGGTACCGTCCTTCTTGACCAGGCGTTAATAGAGGAGCAGTGGAAATCGTTCAAGTCAATGCATGGTAAATTGCCCTTTAGACGCCTTAGGTTTCGTGACGCGCGGTGGGTACGATAGAAATAACTTCAAGACTATTCACGGAGGATACCGCATTTTTCACTGCATAGCTATAGCCACATTTAATTAACTGCTGCGAAGGCGACTAATCACGCAGGTATAGACGATGACGTGCAGTGAAAGCCCAACTTAAGAAGTCATGAAAAAAAGCAGTCCCATTCGAAACGGCAGTGGTCGCGCTCCTGTCACTATCGAGAGTCAGCCTGGTAATAAAAATGAACAAGGCACTGCTGTACTCGGGGATACCTTATGAAGACATTATTAGGTACGCACAACATCGCAGTCGCTGTTAAGTTGATAGCGGCCGCAGACTTATATTGTGAATTGCCTACACTTGTCTCTTCCATCTCAAAAATAGCTTGGCGATTAGGTCGGCACGATATTTCTTCACACAAATAATAACTTGCCTTTAGATGGTTACATAAATGTACTTAACAAATTACCTTCACTGTGACCCACTTAGGTATGCCGCCGTTGCAGAGTATCTGCGGCGTTATGCTACAGAAAACAAAGTCGCGGTTAAATTTTCACTATTCGCCGGATAGTTTCGATGGGGGCGCAATGTAAAGAAGCGCTCGTGTACCGTGCTTTGAGTGCATGCTGAAGCAGCTTAATTCGTTAAAAGTAACCGGTAGCCCGCCTCCACTACTAAGGCGTCTTTTGTAGGTCATGTCTTGCTTCAGAACGTTAAACCCTGTAACTTAAGCAGCTCATGTAAAAGAAATGCACTGCTTGATGTGTGTAATCTGGTGTGGTTTGGACTGTGAAAAGGTGAAAGGCTGTGAAAAGGGCTAGGTGGAG
Source organism: Dermacentor silvarum (assembly GCF_013339745.2). Classification (NCBI taxonomy): domain Eukaryota; kingdom Metazoa; phylum Arthropoda; class Arachnida; order Ixodida; family Ixodidae; genus Dermacentor; species Dermacentor silvarum. Next base: position 80,971,472 of record NC_051161.1, read on the forward strand.
AGGAGGACGGTTAGGTGTTTGGCAAGGAGCGGATTTATCGTTGCATGATCGATGATGTCTCCCTCGCCACCTTACATGCTTAATTACCTGAGAACGGTCGCGGAATAAGGGGCTCCCCTCAGTGATGTGTGTGACTGCGGGGATCTGGGTTGGAGATTTGTGTAAAACTACAGAGGTAATTCAAACGGAGCGGCCTGTCGATCACGGAAGGTTCATGCAGAACGTAAGGTGGCTTTTGTCAAAAGAGCGAGGAGCTCGACGACGGCAAGAGGCGGCCAAGACACTTGAACAACGTAAAGCTTCGTTGACTTCGACAATATTGGTTTCTACAACATATATATTTTACATGTATGTTGTTTTACTCATATTTGAGCAGGAAATATAAATATTTCCAGCTGCGCTATATAGCTATTCATAATTGCGCCATTTTATTCTGTTATTCTCAAGTAAGCAGTCGATATTTTTCATTCTTCCGCTCCCTGGGTACAGCTGGGAATTGTATTAACAAGCACTTCACTAATTTCTAAACACTTTATGCTCAACTTTGCCACACCTTTATGCTCTACATGTCTGTAATGTCGTGCCCCAAGTGGGGCTCAGGTTAGACTAAAACTTTGTTTCCCACACTAAAGCCGCATTTTTCCGCCCCCACACCCCAAACTTAACAGACCGCAGGCGCTAACCCTACGCTTATTACAAACAGACACATACCCAAACCCCGCCAAACTCCACGTTCTCTATCCTGACGCGTACCCCAGCGACATGTGCCCCCCGTGCGGATGCACGGCGACACTCGCACACATGCTCTGGGAGTGTAGACACGCTAATCCCGACTCTACCTCGGACGAGTGGGAGAAGTCCCTCAGAAGCTCGCTTCTCGCCGACCAGCAATGGGCCTTCCCGCAGGCCCACGAAGCGGCCGCCAGGTATTCACTGTCGGTCCCTACGTGGGAGACGCCCACTACGCCCTAATGCGCGTCCTGCAGGACCCAAATAAAGTTTGTCCAGTCCAGTCCACACTAAAGCATGGTTCATGTTATCGCAAATAAAGATGTGAGTAAGTCACCATATATGAAAGAAAAGCGATGCAGCAAGAAAAAAAGGAGGGAAAACAACATCCTTTCATAAAGGAGAACGGTTCGGCATTTACGCTTGGAGCTCGCTTGAATAGACCGCGCGGTACATATTCAGTGAGCACTCGGAATTCTTGGTTTGCATGCGCGTACAAAAATAATATTTCATTTTCTATTGTTTGTTCATAACCATCCTGGGAGGTTTTTGTTTCCGTGTGCTTTTTTTACGTAGGGAAATTGTACCAAACAAAAGAAGAGGAACAGAAAAGGCTTCTTATTTTTTCAAGCAATCTTGAGTTGATCAAGGAGCATAACCAGAAATACAACGAAGGAAATGTCAGCTTTAAGCTGGCTATGAATCGCTTCGGAGATATGGTAAGAGAGTAAAATAAAAGGAACGAAAGTTTCACCGTTTTTGTTGTGACAGCAAATGTCTTCATTTCTCGATACGTTTGTTGTTGACTGAATTTTGTGCATAGACGCATGGAGAGCGTCTTTAGCTAGCAAACCACATAGCTTTACAAAACCTTAACAGGAACATTGCTTGTTGCTAACGTCTAATACTCCTGCCTTGTGTAAGACACGAATAAACTTAGAGAGGTCAACACCATAACGTCCTTTGTAAAGCTAGAAAGTATATTAGGCAACTACCCATTACAAAAAAATGTCATTGAAGTTGGATAGGGCTAAGCGAAACCCTGAAATGTCACCTTCTCTTGCTGCCTTTTTTAACACGCTAATTGCTGCAGTCATCCTCACGATACAAGATCGGTTGGACTCAAGGAGGATTAAAAATTTTTTTTAATCCTCGTTGGTTGGGCTGCAGTCACTGTTAAATAAAACGTGAGGAATATTGCCACGCGCGCCTGCACTGCTGGTGCGTATGTTCACTAATTCAACGTTGCAGTTATCTCAGTCATAAAAAACATGAAAAAAAGTGTTTCTTTATAACTACAACCTTTTATTATTCAATGTTGACTATGGGGGCATAGTCTGGGCCGGTGAGTCCTCCTAAAAAACATTTGTTAGGCTTAGAATGCACCAGAAGTTCAGGCTCAGAGGAACGCTGAGAACCACACCAGTAAATCTAGTCAACCGGTGCTCCACGAATGTGTATAGCTGTTCTGATCAACAGCTTGTTGCATCCCACATGGTCCAGATATTCAATAACCATACCGTCTACGTTTTGTTACTTAGTAGCGAATTTACCTCTATATTTCTGTTCTTTGTGGTGATATTGGGGTTACGTAACTTCAGGGATAAAGATATGCACCAGAAGCAACACCATAGTTACCGAACCTGCTGAAATGTACAAAATTTATTGTTCTAATTGAAATGGTAACTGTAATTCCAGGTGAGCTCCTACTTACTAATTTGCAATAAATAGTGCTGCATTTGTAAGATAATGTTTAGTTCTACTCATTGTAGGAGGCAGATTTCTATTGGGTCTCACAGTTTTATTTTACGAGATTGCTGAAATTTTCTGATTAAAAATAAGCACTCAACACACAGAATGTGACTTCAAAACTCTGCACCAACACTGATAACACTTTTGTAAATTGTGGATCTTAGAACGTTTAAAGTAGACAAATTCTTTGTGAGTAATATAACATACACAAGTTTTTCTGCTCTAATTATTCCAATAGATGCAGTGTACATGCTGTCAATTCTTATTGCAAAGTTACAATATTGCCTACTACACTGTTGTGCAAGCTTGCCATTTTTTTACAATTTTTTCAGGAAACAACCGCATAATAATGAAATCTGCTCTCTATAATTGTTACATTTTAGCTTTCTCAACGTGCTCAAATTTTGACGCTTAGCAATACAATTTCCCATAACCAACTGTTTAGACAGGAGTGCCTGTGGCAAAGCTTCCCCTAAAAAATGTTACCCTAGGTTTACTTCTGTTCTTAAGCAACGATTTTGTCATCGTGCTTCAATAAGAGATAACATTTTATGCCGCAGCTGAGGGTCCGAGCTCTCCCAAGCGGTAACATTCTCAGCTGGAAGAAGATCCGGCTTAGAAGGGTTGGCTTGTCCAGAAGAACCGATCCATCTGAATGCCAGTGACTTGCCTGATGAAGTGGATTGGAGAAAACAGGGCGCTGTGACGCCAGCTGCCCGACCAAGGATCGTGTCTTTCTTCTTATGCATTCAGTGCAGTAAGTAGCTGGAAAGGACAGTGGTTGACAAATAAAGGCTAAATTTCATCAACTGGAGAATTAAAGTGAGAATGGGTTAGCAGCTGACCGCTTCTTTCATCAACACCAACAAAGTAACCAAAGGTTTAAAAAAAACAGGGATAAGGTGATTGCAAATGGCTCTATTTTATATTGAGACAAATAGACACATTTTAGGGAACTGTGTTGGGGACACCTGCCGAACGAGACAATATAAAGCGAGTCACCTGGGCTGGTGTCAATGCTGCGACTACAGAACATGTCGAGCTACAGAACACGTGAATGGCTGAGGATCTTATGCATACTCCGCATGTCAGAGATAAACGCGACGTAGCGATCAAACACTTTTCTGTTGTTGTCAGTGCTATACCTGCGATACCTTGGTGGTGCAGGCTGGGCATCCTCTCTACGCCCTTCTCACATACTGTTGTCAGTGCTACCCGCACGTACAAAACAAAATGCATAACTAACACTAACGGCAAAGTTGAAACGACGCAGTAGGAGTTGAAACTCCTTATGAAAATTGTACAACGACTGTCACATTCTCATTAACAAACGTATGCCGTGCAAATGTAAGATGTGTGCCCCAGATTGACTAAAATTCTAAATTATAGCAGACATTTATACAAATCCACAAAAAGAGTTAACATTGATTCTCTGACCATACTTTTTTTCAGTCACCTGGATGTCTCGTTATGATCCATCAAATTGTTCCTGCAATTGCTTTTGTGTGCTGGTGCTGTATTTCTTTCCTTCAAGCATTGAGCGAGCTCACGTCAGTTAAATGATGAATCACACCTCTATCTCACTATTCACTGATGGTGGTTGACGGCCGCTACATGTTAGATTGCACGTCGTTGCTTTTATTTTATTTTATTCACTGAGCGATGACTGGAGCACCTCTGATTAAGTGAAAAATAAATGGTTTACATAAAACTTCATTATGTGACTCAAATTTAGAATTTGACGTGTCGCTCGTGTATATTAGCCCTCTCTGCGATTCAATATTACTTTTGGTTGGAATAATACCCTCAACTCATTGTCAAGCCTATTAGTCGCTATATAAGAGCAAGAACACGTAGAAACAGACGTGGGTGTTAAACAGACGCCTGTGGCTGAATGGTGTGAGAAGAATAGACGACGTTTCCATGTATGTATTGTAGCCTTCTCGACGACGTCGTGGTTTAGGCATGTTTCAGGCATTAAACGCGTACGTTCAATTCTTGCAGGTTGGAGCCCTCGAAAGTCAACAGTTCCTTAAAACTGGCAAACTCATTCAACTCAGCGCTCAAAATATTGTGGACTGTGGTGCCATGTTTCACAACAGGAACTGCGACGGAGGTTTTATGGATTCTACTTATGGATACATTAAAGTGAACGGTGGTATTGATAGCGAAGAAAGCTACCCATATGTGGGAACAGTAAGTCGTCTTTGCAGGCGCTCTGCCCTTTTTTTTCGCCGTTCACAAGACGGGAGTGCAACTAACGTGGGAAAGAAACCTAGGCTTTAATTACAGCGGGGTTACACTAGGCTAACTGGTTGTCTGTGTGAAGCTTGCGTTCTTAAGTATATGTGCAGTAGCCGTTACATGTTACACTGCCGCTTTCCTAAATCTGACACTGATGTCAGTGGCACAAACGGTTGTTCTGCAAGACCCTGTTGTACACTTGCAATATCTTTCTCCATTTCGAGCTTCCAGCAACAGTCCAAAAAACTAAGTTAAAATATATCGTATTACGAAATGGGGCAACGGCCGCTTCTATGGGTAAGTGTGTTACAACCATCTGATCGGACACTGTTGAAAGCGAGAACACTATTCACGTATACAACCAACACGGTGGTCTTAGTGGTTACGGCATCCTGCTGCTGCGCACGTGGTCACGGGTTGGATACACTGTGAAGGCGTCCACATTTCGATGTTGACGAAATACAGGAACGATCGTGTGCCTAGACTTTAGGAGCATATTAAAGAACTCTTGGCTGCCTAATTTATCCAGAGCGCCCAACGATGGTGTTGCTCATAACGCACTGTGGAGCACCCAACAATCCTAATCTTTATAGACATCGGGGAGTGCATATAAACCAATACCTTGAAGTATAGACACACACACAAATTATATATATATATATATATATATATATATATATATATATATATATATATATACACGTTGTTCTGCACACCAGGGGCGCCACGGAGGAATGCCGCTCGCGTATGCGAAACAGTATAAAAGCGTCGTTTGTCAAATAATGGCACTGTCGCCTGCTTCAGTAACCGCGACGTTTATGGAAAAGGTCAATGTGTCAAAATATTCTCTACTGTACAGTAGTCGACGCTACCGCTTGTTTGACAGTCTGTGAAATACAAAATGGTGGCTAGCCGGGCTTGTTGGTACGAACACATACTTCAGCAAACAGCGCAAAAATGGGACACAGAAATCGAGCACAAAATGCGTGTGCTCCTTTCCTGGGTCCCGTTTTTGCGCTGTTTTCTAAAGTACTGTGAAATACTTTGCACGATTTTACATATCTAGCCTCTAATCATAGAACCTTCCTGTAAGGGTGATGCGACGATGTTTATTATTTCACACAACAGTAATTTCCTTTTAATGTATTCATTCAACGACGCATAACATTCGACTAGATCATGGATACCCAAACGTTCTGGCCTTGGGGAACCACACCGGCCTTCCCAGAGTGCCACGCAACCCCCCCCCCCCTCCTCCACACACACACACGCACTTCTTTTCCCACTGATATGCTTAGCCAGCAATGAGTCTTGAACTCTGTTGCCGCGATGACTACCCGATGGTTCCGCCGTTATCGCGAAGACTACCAAAGTGCGCACGTGGTGTGTTAATCGTCAGATACAAACTCTAATGTAAAGATCCGCCAAAGGAAGCGCTGGGTCGGATTCCTTTTGACCACTTGCGGAACTCTAAAGTGCCATTCGCGGAACCCCTACGTTCATCAGGAGCAAGTTGAGAATCCCTGGATTTGACGTCTTATACCGCCACAGGCAATGGGGTTAGCCTGATCTCAAAGAATGTGAGTGCTTCTTTATTGTAATAGAGGCGGTCACAAGAAGCCGCGCTATAAGCATATGTAACACCAATAAAAGATGTAAACCGTTCTTTACTCGCTTCAACAAAGTGATAAAATACTATTGCAAAAAGAGAACAGAGATTCCGGATCTTCTCGCGTGAAAAAGACAAAGCTCTCATTGGCGGCTACTCATTCCTTCTATCGCTATACTTGTGTTCATTTCCTGTGGCCAAAATAACGAGACTACACCCTCTAAAGGTTTTCTCCTCTTGATTGCCTTGCAGAAATCAGACTGTGCATTCGATCCGACGGGAGTGGCTGCTACAGTGTCCAGCTTTGTCGACATTAATTCTGCAACAGAGATGGCACTTAAGACTAAGGTGGCTCTAGTCGGTCCCGTATGTGCATTTATCGACAACAGGATGCCTACGTTCACCTTCTACTCCGAAGGCAAGTTATCGCTTCGATTGCAGAGGTGGCACAATGGGAATGTCAGAGAGGCATGACTCAAATCTGCATTCTGTACTTGCTCTTTGCCTCGGCATGCTTCCATGGAATCTTCCATCTGCGCCCTTTCAGCCCAGCAGACGTTCGTGCACGGCTTTCAAGCACCATACAAGCCGTATCGGTAGCTGTCAGAACAATGAGAGCTTAAATTGAAATCGCTGGCACAGTAATTTATGGTCGTCGTTGGAAAGAACCTCTATATTTCTGGACCAAATAATCTCCTCGCACTCTCTTTCCTCCCCCATCTCTCAACATTTATTTAGCGCTTTAGGGGTGTCTTAGTAAACCTAACCATGCTTTGTGACAGCTTTTTGTAATCGTGCTAGACTCTGATTGCCAGTCGACCGCATACATATATACGACAGGCTCATAATTTGGCGTAGTTGAACTTTTATCAATCGAGGTTCACAATCGAGTCTAGCTGTCGCAGATGCATGCTCATGAAGAGAGCAGAGATCAAGTCGTAGTGGAAAATAACAGTGACGCTCCACTGCGCGTGAGAATGGCCAACGAGTGCCATAAGTAAGCACCATGCGAATGCGCTTGTGTACGCCATCTGTGACGTGCAAGCCGTGCATCTGGAACTTTTCAGCCAACCTCACATCACGCTTTGAGAAGGCCACATATCACTGACCACATATTTCTGGGGCCGTATTCTGTAAGGATTCTTACCCTTCCATTCTATTCATTTCTTATGACCCGTCCGAATGAGTGGCCGATACTGGCGGCAACTAAGACTTGGCGTTATGCCAGTCAATGTCGAAGAGAAGAAAGAACGGAAACTGGAGAGTGAATCCTTACATAATACACCCCCTGGTCACCTTTATCAGAACCACTCAATGCATTAGGGCGGGAATGAAGCGCCCTTTGTGTGTAGTCACAAGGTTCGTTATTGAGCACATTGAAGTTGGAAGCGCCTTCCGAGGCCAATGTGGGCAGGCCGTGAAGTGCTTGTTATCTTTAAAACAAGCTTTCTTCAGCGAAAAATACGACTCAATACAGGCATAGACAGGGAAGCGCGGAAAAACACGAACGAAGAAGGGACTCGTAAGCAGAACTGCGCCCCTCCTGTTTACGTCTCCTATCTCCGTCCGTTTTTTTTTTGTGTTGCCCTGTTTATATTTAAGAAACGAACCAACTAGCCCAAGTCAATTATTTGTTGCAATAAGGGCAGCTCTAGCACGGAAGAAGTGCTGTAGGAAGCACCCCGTAGATGATCCCGGCTGCCACGTAAGAGGTAGTGCGTGGTCTTTATTTTGATATATCGATTGTAATGGCAAATGAAGTTCGGTATGATACCAAACTTCACATGGTACTATGAAAGATGTATTCCAAGTGCGTGATATGTAGCCTATCTCAAAATAGTAAGGTTGCACAGAAGTGAGGTTTGGTATACCATACGCATATCGTTGCAAATTAAGGAATGGAAAAAGTTTCCTTGGAGCTTCGCGGTCACAACACGTCCGCCATATCCTGGAGCCCTAAAGTTGACAATTTTGTAACCATTTGGGCTTTTGACAAGTTGATTAGTTAAACAGTGTGATCTGCTTGGTCCTTGCCTAATGGATCTCGTATGTTTGCTATGAATTGGCTGCCCATAGCAAGTTTGTCTGAAAAGCAAAGTTAATCAGAGAAGAGGCAGAAGCTTGAAATTTATCACAAATACATCCTCAATATGGCGAAGTACGCATTCTCACCGATCAATGCAAGGCAGAAGCAATAGTTTGCCTACGAGTGGTACGGTGATTCTCATTAATTATTGTGTCCACCTCCTTTTCCTTTCAGGAGTGTACCACGATTCTGGGTGCTCCAAAGACACTATGTACCAGGGTGTGCTGATTGTTGGCTATGGAGCCACTGAAAAGGGCGAGAAATACTGGATTGTGAGGAATTCGTAAGTTGTAGCCTAGAAGTATTACAGCATTAATAATTCCACCATATTTACCCATCGCAAAGTAATTTTATATTCACAGTTAGCGAAAAGAAGTGTTAGTGCTTCCAGCTGTTCTCTTATTTATAATGGATGGTCCAAGCGGAGGACATCATACCAGTCGCCCTAGATCACCTAAAGTATGTTTCCTATTTTACACCTTCTGGCTTCAAACATTTTGCGGCAATGAAAACGGCATTGCGTAGAGGATATTTTCCTTCCGGCGATGCCGTCATGCAGCCCTGTGCATCAGGGGATAGACACCTCTACCCTTACAAACATCGCGTCCATGCTGTTATGCCTGAACAATTAACCAAACGGTCAAACTCAGCAGCCAGCGCTCATATTAGAGAGCATTAGAATTTGGGGATCAAGCGGCTTGGGGACCCAAGAGAATTGCGGGCCGCAAGTGTGCATGCGCAGTATGCAAACCAGTATTGCGTTCTTGCGTTCGCGTTAACCCAAGACCCAAAAATCGAAAACTAGCGTGGGCCTCCAAGCCGTCTTGGGTCATCCTCGCGGGTGACAAGAAATCGCGAGATAACCAGGAGAGCCGTACGAGCCGCAGCCATCCAAAGCCGTTGTCTCTTAGGTGGTAAGCATGGCTGCTCCGAGAGATACGTACGCGTGCGCGCACTACACAGAAGAAGATGACATCCGTATATTGCGTGAAGCGCTCGCAACAAGCCCTTTCATGACGTTAAGCTGTGGTCACAAGTTGGGAAAAATCTGGCAGAGGGTACGAAGAAAACATTCTCGCTGCGGTCAATACGCAACCTTTGCGAGACGTATACTGCCGCCGGCCTTGTCGTCGGTAAATCGCTTCTGGCAACAGTAGAAATAGATCTTCGATGTCAGCCCAACTCAAATCAGCGTACAGCAGATGATAGCAGAGCACACTTGCTGTCCGACCGTTTTTCTCCATGTTAAACAGTTGAACTTGCCGTTTTGAAGTGAATCACCAAAAAAACATTTACGAGCACTTGGCTGCGATTGGCTTTGCTTGACTTAAAATAGTTTACTTAATTCGTAGTGCTAGCAAAGCGATTACGTTTGTGACATTTTATTGTTCGCTCTTTTTGCTCAAAAATGCCTTCTGTTCGTTTTCACTTGCAAGAAAAGCTTTTCTTCTTTGTTGCTTTCAAGCTCCTTTTTTTTTATTTTCGCCACTGCGGCGTCACGAGCGCTCGACCCAAAGCAGTCTGCGTTTGACTCAATTCTCAAACTCTGCTGCTCCTCTAAACCCAAGAGCAACTAACGCAACGTGGCTTAAGGGCCTATAGTCTTGGGTCACCAATTCTAAAACTGTCTATTGATCAGTTCACCGGTGAGTTTGGGATAGCGGCGTGCTTCAGCGAACCGTGTCCTCCCTCAGCTTGAGGTAGCCAAGCAGGCACTTTCCTGGATGCCAGTCATGCCTTCTCATTTTTATAGCGAATCTATATACCTCTATACCAACGGTTCTTTCGCGTGCCCAGCAAAAAAAAAACTGATTAGGTCCCTATTGTCAAAAAAGAAAAAGCACAAAGGAAGCATCAAAATCACATGACAGATGATAAGCTCCCTGTTATCAGCAATTGAAGGCAGAAAACCGCATACCTTTGTTGTCATAGCTTCGCCACGCAAAAATCGGTCTAGCCGCACAACCGAGTGCTTGTTTTCCAAGAAAAAAAAAACCCTGCCCTGTCTCGATCGGGCGCACAGAGTGAGCGGCGTTGATAAATGTGTGTCGTGCTTCGACGTGACGTGGCATAAACATATCATTTGTTCCGCTTGTGGAATGAACCCCGAACGGACAAGGCAAGAAAAAAAAAAGACAGAAACTCGGGCTTGAGTAAATGTTGACCATCGAACTGTGTCATGAGGAAGGAAAATAGCAAAATGTCACGTTCTTATATTCATTCGCGATCAGTATCTTACTGGCGAGAGTTGCTGGCGCGTACCTTGTGGCCACTGGTAATGCCAAGCCCGTCCCGGAACCGCTATAGATATATGCAGATTTCGTATCTTGATCGATCATTTGGGAGTGCTGAAATAGTGGCGCTATTAAAGCCGCTTTTTTGTATACTGTATATTCTTTTCTTTAACATTATTTGGTGAATCTCAACAGCTTCGCTATAATCCACCTTCGCAGCGTGAATTAGACCTACATTTTTTTCTTTCTTACGCGATGGGTGGTTGAAAGCGGCTGGAACCAGTAGCTTTTCCATGAAACGGGGATGCACGATTTCTCTCGTTGTTTGCGACAGATTGTGCAATCACATGACAATTCTATTTGAAACGTACTTTTTTTACGATGTAAGGCCTGTCTATGCTTGTTTGAGTTAAATACGCTTGCGAGGGTAGTTCACAGGACGTCGCGCTGCTGACGTCCTGAGACCATCTTAATTTCATCACTCTCATTTATTTCAGATGGGGCACCAACTGGGGTCAAGAAGGCTACATCCTCATTAGAAGGGATGCACATAATGAATGTGGGATCGCCAGCTTCATTACGTATCCTGTTATTTAATGAGCCGTTCTAGTTTACTTGAGTATTCTAAACGGAGCGCAAACAACACAAATACAGGTTCTTGAAAATTTGCTCCAATCGCTTGTAGTGGTTCCAAATCCGCGTAACAGGCAAGCAACTAGAAATATCTGATTTGTCATTCTTATGCAATAAAGTATTTACAAAACCATTTTATCCTATCGCACTTTCTGCATGCTATCTGAATTGACGTGCATCTGTCAATAATTATTTAGCAGCAATGAGTCATAAGTTCCGTGTGTAAGTGAAACTACGCCATTAACAAAACTGTATAATTGGATAATTTCGCGCAATACTCTTCTAAACAACTGCTGTAACGTGGTCCCACCTGCAAGTTTAAATTTCTGTCATCATCGTAGCGTCACCCGCCCCAGCCTGACGCCCGCTGTATTCCCGGTCTCAGTATGCTGTTTTGTGGAAGCAAAATGTAAATACAGTTGTCTACTCAAATTTCTGGTTACGGTTAAAAACCAAAGTTTAAATAATTACACGCGCCGCTATTAAGAACAGAATTTTCATAGATGATAACGATATTTCCTCTCGTCCCTCTATTCCTGTTACAAGCACGAGGTACCCCAACAGCACGTGACGATAACGTCCTCGCACAAAGCAGCTGTATGACTGCACGTCTGAGTACCTGACGCATCTGGCTGGGAATGCTCGCGGAACATATCTCGCTTTCCCGATAACACTCGTTGTAGGCACTTCTGTCTAATGCTGACGAGAGGCGACTGCACACTCAGAGATTATATAATTGCACAAGTGACCATTGTTGGCGCTGTTTTTTCACTGTTATCGGACTTCGGTAAGCAGTTCCTGCAATTCCGTCCCTTTTTGTCGTCATTCGACGATGTCAGTCATTGGCGCTCAGTGACTTGCGTGCAAGAGCATCAGCTTGACAAGTCGTACGTGCTAAGTTAAGGATGGTCTGGGACACTGCTGTGATATTGTATGTAGGGTTATAGCTTTAAAATGCACTAAAATATTTGGGTGACTTACACTGCAATCTTTATGTTAGGCTTTTGTTTCTTCTGGCACAAAAGAAACCGGAATTCCAAAGCGCTAATCTTTCTGTGCCAGGGCCGGTGCAAGGACACAAGCTGCCAATTTGTTGAATATGGTGTACCCATAACCATAGAGTAAAAATAGCAAAGAGAAATTGCATTCTTCTCACTCAGCGCGCTCTATAGTTTCTGTTGAAGCTAAAGCTAGGAAGGCAAATGCATCATGCAGGAATTACATGCGCGAACAAAGCGATACTTCACCAAAAAGAATGATCATTGGTTGTTTGGTTTTGGAGCTTCGGGAAAAATATTATCAGTAAAAAAGATGGTGCAGATTTAATTCACTGTGGAAATCGATGTTTTGAGAAGCAATTTGTGGGTAGCTGGGTATCCAGCGTTTTTTGGGCCTTCGCAAAGCGATGCCAGCTGGACCAAAGTGTTTGCACAACTCGACTAGCGTGCGTTTGGGTCACGAGCATACGTGTTTGTGTCACGACAACGGAAGGGTGATGACCACGTTGAGGATGATCGTGCGGCGGCAATGGCGTGGTTTCTACGCCGGACTTTTGATGTGAGCTTACGACACGGCGATTGTAGAATTATGCACAGGCATTATATGAGCGTAAGCGAAAGAAACACGCGTTGTGACCTCATCAGCCGCTACACGTTATGCAATCGTACGAGCCTATGCCTAGGTCATTTGGTGGATGCTAAAAGGATGACGGCATTTGTACTCTGGCGACGGAATGTTCAAGCATGACCAACTTCGGCGATCAAAGGGCTGGAAGGCTCTTGCGCGCATGACAGACGAAAGAATTCGTGGGGCCGCAACATTCACATGGCGACGGATTACCAGCGAAGCTGTTTAGGCTGCATACATGGGCCGCATGCATACTGAAACCATATATTCTTTTTTTTTTTCATAAGGCACCACACTACGCCGACAAAAGTGCCGCCGCGGTCACCGCACGTCCCATACATCTGCCGCAACCGTTGCTGCAGCCACGCCGGCACCTCCGACGCGCGTGACGTTAGAACCACAAAAGCGCAGGCCACGTGCACAGGCGCCGTCACCACACGCTTTCGCCCTCTCATTTTTCGTCAAACAGAATTAAACACAAATAAAGCGCATGAAGGCCAACGTGCCACACAAAGTGCACTTCATTATATATAGTGTTTCTCTTACAATGCCGAATTGATATGGTTCTATTTTGACCGAACATATTAAACTTTTTTTTGGAGTACGCGTAATGCTTGAAGCGTGTTTCAGCTGCGCCGTGGGTTGGTCCGGTATTGCACTATCTCCGGGATCGGCCTGCGCATTCCTGTCTACGCACCGTGATACGGACGTGAGGCGGCCAGGGTACCCCCCTGGGAACGCATGGGGGGGATGCATACGGGGGCTGCAGGCAAACAGCCTCGCAATAAAATGCAATCGTGTTTCTTTGCGTCTTGCACCCGGACTGATGGTATTTCGTAAGCTGAAAAAAAAAACAGGCGCTATAATATCACTGCAAAACAGTTCGAAAATTACCTTGACTTTATCACGAATACAAACAGTGACTCTGTGCTTTTCTTCTTCCTGGGAGTGGTAGTGATTCCATTCCTGAACTTCTGCACTCGCTTTGATACTTGAGAACCTTGTGGGATACGGAAAAAAAAGGGGTTCGTCGGCCCTTCCATTCCGTGAAGATGGTTAACCAGCGAAGCAGAAACGTGCGGGCCCGGTGTTTATCACTGGGTGAATCCCGAGGGTTCATTAAAGTATTTCTCAATTATGACGTTACACACACGTTCGGATGCGATGGAGAGAACGACGTCACTGACGGTATGCCCACAGTCCGCCGATGTCGCTTGCGTTCGATGTCTCGAGTTTGCTCGGCGGCATGCTTAGCAGCATTCGCCCGTCACTGCCACTTGCGATTATTCTAAATTAAATTGTTTCAAAATTAAATCTGTCCGTTACGTAAGACAATGAATGGCTCATACCCCCTTAAGCAATGGCTCATACCCCCGCAAACGCGGCCTCCCCATTACGATGACAGAAGAGAAGTGGAATTCTACGCTGGAATGATGAGCGGCAACGCAGCCAGCTTTCGAAAAAGACGATGACGACGAACGCGGGAGAAGTATCACGACCGCGTGCCGAGCAGCGAGCACGAGCGCAACCCGAGGGGCGCCAACGAGCCAGCTGTGGAAGAAGACGACGACGCTCGAACCAATGCTGATGATGTTAGTTTTCTGCACGCAGGCGATTTCACCTAGACACATAAAGCTTCGCTTCAAAAATACGTTTTCAGTGAAAAGCCTGCATTCTGTCCCTCACACAACACCGGAAACAACTCTATCGGGTCTGTTTCACACATGTATCGTGACAGGTTTCCCTGCAGCTGGCTTCCTAATTCTACGCTTTTTATTAACCTGGGAATGCATAACCACAAGGCTTGTGCTACTCTCGTTCATTGTGCTTCCAGATTATGTCAGGCTCTTTCTCTCTTACGCTGTTATCCTGGATATTATTAAGAAGCTGTAACATGGGGCTTGGCCGGAGTCAACATTGCAAGCATGGAAGACGAGTGGAATGCCTTCAAGGTGAAATACGGTAAGTCGCTGCTCTACCTCGATACCTAATAACTTGTTTGGCCGAAAGTCTTAGTTATCCTTTTGGAGCTATGAACTGCTTATATATATTATAAAACTACACATGTGCTTGAGTAACAAAACACGTTGTCTAAAAAGCATATCAGGCAAACTGACAATGAAGCGAGAGAGATCTAGCACAGGTGAAATTAAGTGTTATGTTGAAAATGATGAATTGTAATATTATTAAGGAAAATGGAATGGAAGTGGACGTAAGCGCAACTTGCCGGTGGTGGGAACCGAAGGCTCAACTTCGGCATTTCGCGTGCGAAATGCGGAAGATGAGGGCTCGACTCTAACCTGTGGCAATGTTATCTTTTGGTTCACTTTCCTTTTATTTCTACATTTAAATTATTTAATGTAACAGGTAATCTCCTCAATGCTTTATTTGGTACCCATTCACGCGATTGTAACTAACAAAAATTCTCACCCTAAGATCAGAATATTCCTCTCTTCTTCTAATTTATAGCTGTCTGTATACCGTGCGATGCATATACAAACTTTTCATAAACAGTTAGACGGTTTGCTCGTGCAATAATATTTTGACAGCAAAGCTCCGATTTCGCGGAGTATTCTCGATACGCGCCGTGCACACCGCTCAATATACTGTGCGTTCAATCCTTTTATTTTCCCATTTTACCAGAACTCTTCTCTACACTAGCTCAGACAATCCTTTTTCTCTTTTCTTGTTTGTAGGGAAATATTACTCGTCACAATTAGAAGATGAGACAAGGAAGCTGCAGTTCCTTCAAAACCGGCTCGAAATCGCTGAACATAACAAAAGATACGCAAGAGGAGAAGTTACCTACACACGCATAGTAAACAAGTTCGCTGACATGGTTCGTAAACCAGATTTCTGACTACTTATGCACAGACGCATTTAGTAGATAGTAAAATGCAATTACATTCTAATGCGATTAGCAGTCCTTGCTTACTTCAGGCGTTGAGAGCCTATCAATCTGTCTATCTATCTATCTATCTATCTATCTATCTATCTATCTATCTATCTATCTATCTATCTATCTATTTGTCTATCTATCTATCTATCTACCTATCTATCTATCTATCTATCTATCTATCTATCTATCTATCTATCTATCCATCTATCTATCTAGCTTCTTAATTCCGCCGGCCCAGTGGCACAAGTTGTGTATCAAATTGTTCCAGAAGGTATGCGCTTCTGGTTGTGATGGCGTCATGGTCGTTCTATCCTCGTCACTTCAGCTTGGTCATCTGACTTTCGGCATGCCGTTGTCGTCCCCCCGTTTGCATCGGTCTCATTCCTTCTTCGTTAATCTGTAGTAATTGTGGTCTCCACAGTCAATCGTGATTATACCGCCTTTGTCACGCCATTGACGTCATTGCATCGTCATCAGCCAATTGCCGTCGCGGATCGTTCTATTGCGGTCATTCCAGCTTCGTCATCCGGTTGTCGACCAACGTCGTCGTCATTCGTACAGGCTTCATGATACAGTCGTTGCCACGTCATCACCGTCACGCAGTCGTTGTCATCTCAATATCTTCATGCCGCCTTCATGATACTGCCTCGATCGTCTCGTCAACGTCATTACATCGTCCTCACTGCGTCGTCGTCTTACAGTCGTTGGCATGCCGCCGTGCTCGTGGTCGACTTTGGCAAGTGATTGCCAAAGCAAAGTGGGCCAGCTACCGCAAACTTTGTATCTCGCATGTAGCCAAAACAACTGAATTGCGAGAGTGACCACTCAGACTGCAAATAAACGTGTCTTCAGCAATGCCGTACGTGGCTACATTGCTTGAATGCTAATCGCACTACTATCGACAGTCGTCGTGAGATGGTTTCTGTGGTACTTTTTTTGTTCAGGCGGCAAGTGGCATTACAAATGCAGAGGCCAAGGAAGCGTGTGCCCAACTAGACGTGCAAAGAGATCGCAATCTTTTGGTAGTCAAGAAATAAATTTTAATTGTCCCTAACGCAGCCTTACTCTGACCGAAAAGTATCATTATATGAGAGCAGCAGATAGACCCTGTCGAGAGTGATAATTCAGGAGAAAACATGAATAAAGTTAGCCTGACTATAACATAATATATAATAATTTATTTAGGAAGCCTGCCAATATTTTTTTACACCTTTGGTATAATTAAGAAAAGCGTTTGCGTTTTTATGTCAGAATGCTATTTTGCAAGAATACAATGTTGTCAAAAAAGTAATAGTGTCGTGAGATGATGAAGTCGGGCTGTCGTCAGCTAATCCTTCATTGCTTAATACTAATTCTTATAACTCAATTCAGGTTGTCCTTAATAGTTCATGGATTTGGATTAAGCTATATGAAATCCTTCGGTTATTCAATGACTTCTAAACAAAGCTTCGTTCGTCAAAAAATCTGCGTAAAAGGTTTTTAGAGAATTTGTAAAAGCGTATCTTGCATTCAGCTTTTGTTTTTACGCCTCACTTTTTCTTTACTTCAACATATAGACAGTTCTCCCATGTATATACCGCATGCAATTTCAGCTTTGTGGACAATCAACAGCGGAAATCGAGGAGACAGATACAAAGCTGTAATTGGTGTGCTAAGCACAATTCCCTTTCAATTTCTGCAGTTGCCAGAGGAGATCAAACATACAGTTGCGGCAAGATTCCTTCACCCATCGCACGGGACTTACCACGGTCAGGAAAGCAGACCTTCACGAATGTTCAACACGTCAATTCTCCCTGACGCTGTCGATTGGAGGAACAAAGGAGCTGTGACTCCTGTGAAGACGCAAGGACCCTGCGTGGCGACATGGGCTTTCAGCGCGGTTTGCTTTGTTCGATTTCTCTCATCTTCTTTCTAGCCAACAAGCATTGCTCTTACATAGATGCATTTGCGTTTTCTAAGCAATCATCGGGCAGTCCTATGCTTTAAGGTTCTTTACTCAGTTTTGCGGAAACAAGGAAGCACTCTGAAGAATAGAAACTAAGAACACGTCTCTCAAGGCATAACGCCAATGTGGGCAAGAATAAAGCTCAGCAGATCAGAACAATGCTGAGATCAAAACAATCTTGGAGTACAGAATGAACAGAGGGAATGATGCATAACGTCACTGAGGCCACGTGGCTGAGGCACAGCAAAAGACGCGCACCGCTAATTTGACAAGACGCACACCGTAAAACGCTCGCTGCAAAAACGAAGGTGTTACATTTCGACGCCGGTATATAGCACACTGTATGAGTGGAGTCGAAAACGACAGGTCTGTACCCTAGGAAGTACGGTAAGAGAAGCGGCTGAAAATAAAAGCGTATACCCTTACGTTTGACGGATAGCGCGCTTCAAGCTGCTTCCATTTTTGGCATCATACGTAGGCAGCGACCGAATACGAGAGGAGCTTTGTCGGCTGCTTGCTCGCACGCTTACTTTACGCTCTCGTGTGCAGTCGGACGACGAGGGATCGATGTGGGGACGCGAGGACAAAAAAGTGCAAACGTGTGCTGAAAGACGGGAAGTGGCCAAACTATAGTTGTCGCCTCTGCAAGATTCATTAAAGGTGAATACACACGCGAAGGCGAAATCCCGCCTGCTCCGCGGACCAAACAGTCACGTCATCCCTCGAATCTGGTGCAGCTGAGTTAGGTTGCATTCCCACAGCCGGAGCGTCGTTCGCGGAATCCGCGTGCTTACTCTCGACTCCAACGGTGCACGTAGGTGGCCAGGCTAACATATCTTTATCTTGCTTTCTTTTGCGTAAGTCTCGCTGTCAATCGACTTATCTACCGCTTATCTATCGTTTATTCTCGAGCGAAATGCTTGAATGTTTTTTTCTTCCACCATCTCCCTCATATATTATATGATCGAACTTAAATCGGCATTCGCACGATTGCAATCGCCATAGTGCTTCAAATGCGTGAATTGTACAAACTTATCAGAAGTGAATTTCCTGCGTGCATGTAGCTTGCTCAGCACTTAAATAGCACTATTGTTGCTTCTCTGGGCGCACCTGATTGCATGACCTAAATTTACAAACAGCTCACGAGTTTCAGCCCAACTGTCCGATACATAAATCTATACAGAATGCGTACTCATATGCTTGCAGCAGCTGATAAGTACAAGAAATCTCAGAAGCATGTTTATTAATGCGTTAGCATTAGGATTGTCCAAGTGGAAAAACGTGGGTGCGTGAAGTGCGGGAAGCCCGTCACGTGGTAGAGGGGTATATATATATATATATATATATATATATATATATATATATATATATTGTTATGCCCACGAAAGGCGTAACATTGAATAGGCCAGGTGCAGAGTTATTCGCGACGGCCTTGATCAGCCAAGGTGATGATGATGATGAAACTTTGTCATTGCTCGCACCCACTAAGGAGGATAGGCCAAGAATCGGCCGGCAGGTGGTAGTTCAAGAAAATTATTATTTGAAAATGAGAAACTCAACGTCAAAGAAAAAAAAAACAGAACCTTTTGGAGTAACTAGACTAGTATGCGAGCGAGCAGTCAGACTAACTGAAGGGTGAATCTTAAAAGTGGTTAAAATCAAGGATAGAATAACTACAATGTTAATAAAGTATTTGAAGAAGCTAATTTCACTGAAATGAAGGCTGATCTGGTAGGTAGAATAAAGCTACAATAACTTGCAGGGTAATAATCTTTCAGTTAAAATGAAACCATGCCAACAAACGTCTCTGGCTATAGCGTAGTGTCGAGGCCTCGAATGATAATACTAGCGGTATACTTAATCCTAATCCAATTTTGCAGAGTGGAGCTTCGAGTATTACCTTTATCTGGTTTGAATATCGTCGGCATGATAAATAGTAATGGTCTATTGATTGAATTTTCTTACAATTGTGACATAGAAGGTAAATCGTCAGACCAGCTCTACGTAAATTGAAATTCACTTGCTCGATGCGACAGCGTAATTTGGTGTATGTAACTTCCAACTACTGAGGACACCACTGTTTATTCCAGCAAAAACCGAAATGCTGAATGTTTGGAAGTGGTATCAGCGATAATGTGCTTAAAATATTTTGTAGGCTAAATTTCCTGTATCTCGATGCATGGATGTAAGCTGTATCAAGTAAAATATGAATCAAAGGTCCACTTAAAGACGTTCTGGGTAATAAATCTGCCATTGAGTTAAGTATAAACCGTGGGGGCCAGGAACCCACAGTAAATTAATTTTTCGTAAAGTTGTAGGGGCTAAGTTTTGGAACACACTTACGATAGCTGTATTCGTTGCCGTGGAAAGCGACGTACATGCCGACCGAGAATCTGTAACTACGACCGCTGACGATTAGTTAGCAGGAAGTTTTCGCAGTACTAGAACAATCGCCAATAATTATGCTATGAAAATACGTGTGTTCTCCGGCAGGCGAATAGAAAAGTACCAACTAAGAAAAGGAGCGAAAATGCCTACACCGGCCTTCTCGGCTGACAGTGAAGAATCAGTGGCTATTATATTATTTGTTTCCAGTTGAGGAAAAGGTTATCTTGTTTTTGGTCATTTCAATATTAGAAAGGCATTAGTTAAGCATTTGAAGGGGAAGTATCGCCAAATTCAATCTGGAGGCTTATCTTGGATTGACTTCTTGGGTGAATATATGTTGAATTTGCGCATTCAGTTGTGTTAGCTGTGGCTGTACGAATATGACCTGAGGGGTGCGTGATCGCAACCAATGATTATTAAAAAATGTACTTGGTTCATTAATGAAAACATACATTGATTTTCTTTGAGAAGAATTGTAAGTGTTTAGGTACGTTTGAACCGTAAGAATCCTGAATCTACTTTATAAGCATGGCATTCACGTTCACATATACACCGCGGTGTTTGCAACAAACTTAAGGAGCCAAAGGCATAATCGCAGAGCTTCCCTTTCTAACAGTAGTAGAGGCTCAATTTTATAAGCAGGGCTGCCAGAAAACAAGACGCACCCCAATTTCATGGTGGGTCGGACATAGATTCTATATATATTAATTAATGTATGTCTTCGCAACCCATAACGTAGGTTACTGATCTTATTCAAAAATCCCACGGCACGAGTTGCTTTAGACGCGACTTTTTCAATGCCGGCTCCTCCAGTTTAGTGTCCCATCAGACGTGATTCCCAGGTGTTTAAGAGAATGCACCAAGGGAATAAACTCTTGACGATACATGAGACAAATGTGAACGGGAAGATGTAAAGGAAAGGGAACAAGTTCAGTTTTGCTGACGTTCAGCGACATTATGTATATTCTCAATCCACGTTTAGCGACTACGTAAGTAATTTTGCAATGATTGATAAAGTGAATGTACATCAACATTCGATGCAAAGAAAAGCGATGTCATCGGCATAAACGTATACTATAATGTCCTGGAGCTGAGGAATGGAGCTTAAACATATATTAAATAAAACAGGAGATAACATTAACCCTTGTGGTACTCCGTGTTTCTGCTTGTACCTAGACGATGCCGTCTGCTCCGGACCACCGTCAGTTATACGTAGTTCATAGAAGAGGCAGGACGTGTGTCGAGTGAGCTCCTGAACAACACTTTGTGATGGGGTGAACGTGTTTTAAATCATGGATACGGGACCTCGAACAGTTGCGACGTAATGCTGACGCATTTACCTTGCATTTACCGCTTAATCGGCGATGAATATTTATCCTGGTTTATTTTTTATTCAAGAGTAGTCGTACTAGCATGGCGTTACATGGCGTCTGATTCATTTCGTGCCCTTATATTCTTGGATTTAATTTCTTGCTTTACTAACGCACTTATGTGTCACACTTTCATCGGTAGCCATTTTGTTCTACCCCTATGCTTCTAATATAATGTGAAGTGTTCAATATTTTTTAAAGTAATATACGTACCTGTGCATGCTAACGTATTTCGCTGAGGTATATGATTACTTTTTTTAGAATTTATTTCTAACATTCTCATGAACCATGTGCAACTAGACCGGAGCCGTGGAAAGCCATCATTTCATCCAGACGGGTCAACTGGTGGACCTCAGCGAACAAAACCTCATCGACTGCTCTCAAGACTTCGGCAACCTAGGTTGCGAAGGAGGCCGAACAGATCAGGCTTTTGAATATATCATACAAAACAAGGGCATTGATCTAGAAGAACTCTACCCTTATGCTTCGAAGGTGAGTGATTAATCCCAAATAAGAGTTCTCTGCTGTTCTCTGAGTAATCTGGACGGCCACACGGGAGCTTACTTTCGTATGCTGAGACAGTTCCCATACGTTTGTAAAGAACAGATGCTACGAGGGGTTTCATTTACTTGTTCAAATTTAGATTTAGCCTTCTTGGAACACCCCGAGTCGCGTGTAGAGACCTGTTCCTTCGTTGAAGCTGAAAATAACGTCGCACCTTTCCGCCTTTGATGTAACTTTACTGCAGTGCCTCTGGTAAAAGGGGACTTTTACGAAAGCCTCCACACTTCTTATTGGAGTCGGAGATGCACCAACATTTGAGTCGTGCTACTGTGAGCACATGATCTGAGGGGTATTGTGTTTTCGTGATCGTTATGACGTCGAACGCGATGCTCTCCGGGCTGTTTTAAGCCTGCCTGTATATAGATAAGTTTCAAAAACAAAGATTCTTGGACTATTGGCCCACGCGTCGCAGCCTTACAAAGCAACACGTGCATTACTACACTTTATGAAATCGATTGACCTTATTGACCAATTGTAGGCGTTATGGGCGGCTCCCCTTGTTAGCGCTGCTATAGGGCCTACCGTCCCTCTCCTTCTTTTGATCCTTCTCCCTTTCCCCAGCGTGTGATAGCAAACCACGTGTGCGTCTGGTTGACCTCTCTATACAGTTTCTTTCTCTCTTCCTCTTCCTTCTTCTCCTTCTCCTACTTCCGTAAGCTACTCGAACGTCCGAGGAAAGGTGAGCAACAGGATTTATCCTGCTAAAGAGAAGATAAAGTGCCCTCATTGTGTACATCTGAATGTAGATGCATGGAAATCTATGGTTATGCATGGCTCGTGAATTGCGAGACCATGTCAAAAGGAAAACTAAAACATTTCACCTTACTTCTCACTGTGGTCTCCGTGCAAAAGAGACTGACAGTGCATTTAAGCTCTCTTCAGCGTGAATTTCTTAATTCTATCTAGTGCGAAAAACAGCACCAGTTTTTAAGTTTTAGGTTAGAAGACGGAAGAGTTCTCACCTAAGGGATCTCTATATATAGAGAGACAATGTTGCGTATGATAGCCA
This sequence comes from Dermacentor silvarum, assembly GCF_013339745.2. NCBI lineage: Eukaryota > Metazoa > Arthropoda > Arachnida > Ixodida > Ixodidae > Dermacentor > Dermacentor silvarum. The sequence goes on from NC_051161.1 coordinate 80,994,560, forward strand.
GTGTGAGAGGCAAGGTATAGGTTCAAACTTTCATCATAAAATCGAAAAGGTAATTACATCCAAAGAAAACATTTGACTTTCTTCTATGACGTAAACATATGCATTTCAACATAATGCACACATGTTTCAAAAGGTTGCTTACGAACTTTTATTGCGATCGCAATTATATGTGCACTGCAAGCGAATTTTTGTCGATGGAGTAGCTGTCGGCATAGCCGTGAGGTGTCATATATATTTAGGTATATGCATGCTATATGCCACGCCATGCTATATGACATGCGGTACATATGGGTTATACTACCGCAAAATTCTATCACTAAAGTTGCTCATACCAGATCTTGCATTCTTGACAAAATTATTCCTCGGAATTTTGAAAATTGTAGCACAGACAACTGGATATGAAGCAAAACACCAACATCACATGCTTTTATCTTAAATATTGGCAGACCCGAATGTTAAAAGTGCGAAACAATAACACAGCTCTAATCTGAAAATAATGTTGCTTTATTAGCGCCACTGTGCACAACCTCCGGGATCGGCCCAGGAGAGAGGTTTGAAACATACCCGATACGAAAAAGTGGTGGTGAAGTCGCTAAGAAAGATGTTGGCTTTAATTATTAAACATACGTGAAATTGTGCGATGGCAGGACTCAAAAGGACCCTTAGCATAACAGCTCATTCTTACTTAGCCAGCTTGCACCTACTTGAATTCATATTGCCAAAACACCTACGGGTCTTATACTTGGTGTACTATTGTAACATGTTGCTATCTCATTTATTGCTTCACCCTAATGATCAAACTGTGATATTTTTTTTTTCATCTACATAAAGCTGTTTCACTCGATAAAACTTGTACGGCGCTTAAGCTTCCTCTTTAAGAGTGGAACGCGGTAGCATTCAAAGATCACGGACTGCGTATCACGCTTCCCGGCAACGGCAGCTTATGTAATCCTAATGTTTACCGAGAAGCGCTTGCGGTGAATGCTGTAAACGAAGGTGAGCTTTCAGGTAGAAACGCGCGCTCTTGCTTGGGCCGATCCTTGAATTAACCGACAGCCGCACCATAAAAAAAAAACTTATGTCATTTTCAGGTTTATGTTGTTGTTTCGCACTTTTAATGTTTCAGTCTCAGAAAACTTAACATAAAAGGCATGCACTACCGGTGCTTAGTTTGATTACGTTTGTTTGTGGGCTGTCATTCTCAAAATTTCGAGCTGTAACTTTGTCAAGAATGTAACACAAGGTGTGAGCAACTTTAGTGATTGAATGGTGTAGCGATACAAACCGCATATACCGCATTTCATGTAGCAAGGCGTGGCATATAGATATATCTAAATATATGCGGAAATTTTTGCTCACGGACAACGGCGCGGATGCCGACAATGGATTTTTGCGACACAGGTCTCTTAATGATATCGCGTTAAAACTTTGGCATACACGTTCTTCGTCATGTTCTATAGTCGATAACCGCTCTGGATACTCCTGTTTGGTAGAAACTATCGCTTTCAGTGCTTTCAGTTACGCTCATTAACAGGAAAGCCGAAATCGCAAATGCGTAAAATGCCTGCGCCTTAGCATGAAACTCTATTGTGGCACTCACGGGTGATTTGTCATTCTTTTTTTTTTTGCATAACTTTTCACTACTGACTCCGCCACCAAGCCACAATTTTTTTGTTTGCCTCGGGTGTTCAAAATATGCGGCTCGGCCTACTCTCGCTCTTTACACAGTTTAGACCATTTCTCTTTTACAAACATACGCACTCGACGGCTTCTGGTCTGGCCCCATGTTCCAGTCAGCTAAACGTGGCGGACTAATTGAGGACAAGTAGCAGGAAGGCATTATAACAGAAGCCCGCATTTATTCAACACTTTCTTCTGTAAAAATTTACAGTTTTACAAATCAGGTTGGCTGCAGGTTATACGGGAAATTATAAGTATTAGCCTTGACCCGTTATGCGTCGTTCCTCTATCTGAAAACGCAAAATGAGGCTTTTGATACATTGAAACAGCTTAAAAACATACTTTTTGTTCTACCATAGTAGAATTATATCGCACGTGACCGGAAGTTTATGGGGGCTGCAGTCTCACTGCCATTATGGCGCGCGCAAACATTTACTCTCCTTAGTGCCGTTTCCTTGTTGTTTCGTTCGTTATTTGTAGGCGTGCCGAAAGCAATCTCGTAGCAGCGTATATGAACGACGCCTGCACAATAACCACTTTGAAAGCCCTTACCAGCGCACATGAGCAAGTGAAAGTTGAGTATTCGGCCACCCTTTGTACTTTTCCAGCAAGTACCAACATGGTAGAGTCATCTACCGTTTAGAAAACGAAATTGTGCGCGCGTCATGCATGGCCTTCCGAAGTCAGGTCATGCGGTAAACAGCCGTCGCTATAGAAACATCTTTCGCTCGCTATCTCAGTAATGAGTTGAGCCTTTAGAAAACACTTCACCTGCAGCGCAAGAGATATGCATCCACTTGTGGATTTAGTTACAATGAGAAATATGAATGAGGAATGTTTTCTCCCATACAACCGGTCGTTGTCTTTCCCGGTGTTCTCGTTTGCATATATGTGGGCACTTTTAGAGCGCAGATCTTAGGCGTCCGTTCCTCGGTTGAACGTCGCCGTCCCTCGGCGCAACCGCACGCGCTCATGCCTTCGTCGCCGTCTTCTTCCACAGCTGGCTCTGATGTCGCTCATCATTCCAGCGTTCTCATGCTGCCCCTCCCTCTGTGAAGGCGCTGACGGCAATGATGATGATGATTCCTTATTTATTGGCACAATTGGCTCATTGCCAGTCGGTGCGGTCGTCTTCTTCCACAGCTAGCTCCAATGCAGCTCATCACGCCAGCGTTCCCATACCACCCCTTCCTCTTGCGAAGGCACTGAACGCACTGATTCATTGCCAGTTGGTGCGGGAATTTTGGTCCTCAAATTCTTTACCCCAATATATCGCGAAATGAAAACGCGTATGCAGCTGCGCTCAAATTTTGCATAAGGGAGTATTGTAGTTGTCTGACATCTTTTTACACTCCTTTTATTCTGTTTTAGACCATGCCGTGTGCATTTGACAAGGGAGCAGTAGGGGCGACGATATCCGGATTTCGAACAGTTCCTCATAGTTCTGAAGAGCAACTCGAAGCGGTTGTAGCCAACGTGGGCCCCGTAGCAGTGGTGGTCGATGCCGGGCATGATGATTTCTTCCAGTATCATCAAGGTAAGACTTAATTGAATCGCCAACAGCTATGCGAGTTGGTGTAATTTGGCTGCTACTCATTGCACCACAAACGAAGCCCAAGACGCTGTTCGAAACAACATAGATCATATACGTTTGACTGGTTGTAATTCAACACTGACCTTTTCTTGAAAACCTGAGGGCAATGTGGCGATTTCATTTTTTTTTCTTTTCGAGCTTCAGTTTGCCCACTTCAGCTTGCCTAGGAAAATAGCACTAAAAAAGGGAAATGCGGCATCAAAACTCGAACTCGACCTGACAGTCCAAAGTATTGATTCTCGTGACGTCAATTGGGCGCGACACATGCACCGGGAAACAGTAGCAAATTAAAGTACAGTGTGAAACCAGAGCAAATTCTAAACATATTGCATTTAACGGCTTCTTCATTTCTTTCTGTTTGACAGAAAAGCTAGAGCAGGAAGGTTTGCTTATTCATGTCGTTTCGCAGATAAGTAGACGTAAGCTAAATGGCATCACTCATGACAACGTACTGCAGATTGTGAATACAGATACCTTCTTAACATGTTGGCACCATCGCAGCAGCTAGTGGACAATTGCAGTAGAAATAATCTATTCAAGAGCATGGATTGGGATCATGCACGCACAGCCATTAGACCTAGTTTGCTAAAAAACTACGCAACTCTCAGCGATGGCATCTGCTGCACGTGGCTATATTGTCCCGCAGTACATACGATACGAATTTCGGCGATCTTCGTGCACACGAAAATAAATTGGGGCAGCAAGTGTCCTTGAAGGTTAACTATTTCATGCCAATCATACCCGAACGGTATAGATGGTGCCAACGTTTGGGCGAATTTTTAAATTCTTATGCTTCAATTCTTAAGTGATTTCTCTGACGCTTCTTAAGCAGCATGTATGCTACCTGTTATAGATAGTAGCGACACATGCGCACTGAAGTATGAGACGTACTCGGAAGTGACTAGATCGAACCCTTTGGTAAACACGTGATCTACGGCACGTCCTCTTGCGCATTCGATTGGCCGTGTTTAGGATGACGCCAAACACTTGCTCCGTGTAACGGGGGGATACACTGGTTGCCGATTCGATCTCTTGCTGCCTCGCTCGAAAGAGCGCGGGCAAGCGCAATTCCGTAGCGTGTCGCCGCATAGAATTCTCAAGAACAAGGGAGTCTGCTCGTGATGAAGAAGCGTGATCACCATGGGATGAAGACACTGGCAGGAGTGGCGACGATGGATGAAGACGATGACGTGATGATAATTACTACCCAACCACCATGGAATTACGACACTGCAGTGATGACGATGATGTGACGCCGACTGCATAACGACCACACTTTAAAAACCAAAGGTGTCGAACACTTTCTAAAGGCTACTCATCAGTGTGGTAGCTGCATGTCACATATACGGCGATGTTTCTACAGTACATGTACTCTACCAGGAGCAGCCTAGATGTCCTATGCCACTTCCAGAGAGAGTAGTAGCAGTAGAGTATTTCAGCTTCACTGCGCAGGAGTGCATTAGCTGCACTAGAGCTGATTTCACTCTATTGCAGCTAGTTAGAGTAACTGCTGTACAGCGGTTGCAGCTGATTAGAGTAACTGCAGTGATGTTGATTTCACTCCATTAGCCAGCAACATGAGGCAGCGTTGCCTCAGCTTGTAAAAGAGAATAATGGAAAGTTCGCTTCAGAAATTAAAAGGGCAGGTACATCCAGCTTTGAAGGATTATAGTTATGGCTACGTACGTATAGCAATGATTATTCCAGGCTCGCCACTGCATTGTACGATGACTTTTTATGTAATGAATTACTTGAACTCAATTACTATTTTTTGGTAATTCTGTAACTTAACGATTACGTTGTTCACTCGGTGACGCTCACGGTAATTCAGTTACTTCTTTCCAGTAACCAGTTAAACCTAACCAGTTACTTTATTCACGAGACGAGCTGTAACAGGGACGCAGCTTTAAGAACCTGATATTCGCGAAAGGTATACAGTAGAGTGCCCGATATCGTAGCATGCAGAATCCTCGTGAATGCGCATATTCAAACAGGAAAACATGGAGGCTCGGTATTTGTTTCCTCATGCTAAAGCTGCATCAGGCGTTCGCCGATTAATTGAACATGTGCTCGTGTGTCTCCATAGCGAAGGCCACTTATGTAGGAAGGTAATGCCAGGAAATTACATGCGGACGATTTTTTAGTAAGCATGAAATGCTTTTGCTCCCATTGTCGGCGATCTTCTAGTGACCTTAGCCAAAATGCCCAAGCCCGTATCGGGGCACTCAAACCAGAACATCCGGGCATCATTGCGAGAACGAAACGATATCATCCGGGTAACTAGTCAAAGGTTAAGAAGATGCGGTCTCCATGGCCCCCAACCCCTTGTACAGGACCGCATTACATATACCATAGCTAGTGCCCAAACAAGTTACAAAAATGTTGCTTCGGAGTTCTTCCTAATGTTTGTTCACAATGTCGCTCAAGCTGTAACTTCTAGTAACGCTGAACTTATATTTGTCATTTCCAACAGCGACTTTCAAAGGGCAGATGCAGGGCCCCATACACTTGATTGTCGTCTTTTGGCGCTGAGACAGGGTTGTTGTGTTATTCTCAACGCCAGCTGTACGACAGTTTGGCGGCGCGGGTTTTGCACCACCTCGCTCGAGAGAGGGCGCCAAGCTGCGGGACCAGGCTGGCAGCGTCCGGCGCGCCGCGGATTGTTTGGTGGTGTGGTGTGGTGGGGTGTGCCTTTGCTAACATGCTCTATACCCATTCTAAGATTATGGCTAGTATAATCTCCAACCAATCTGCTTCGCCGGTAGCCATTTCATGCTCACAGCTACTCTCGATTACGGGAGAGCCGGCATTTTTCTGCTCTTCATTGTCCCAGCCGGGCGCGTCTTTTCCTAGTCGCAGCGACAATGAACCGCTACACTTCATATATGACCCAGGTGCTTATTAACCACAATATTGTGCGCAAGATTCGCTTACATTACCACCACCACCCTACCTCCCAGCGCGCACATCGACCGAATTCACTAACCTCCCTGTATTTCCCACTTATTTATTTACAACTCCTCGCAATCCCAATGAGGATTATACCAGGAGGGCGAACAGCCACAGAATACAAAATATATACAAAGTCAATTACAGCATTGCAAAGTGAAGAGGTGCAGTTATTACGTCCACATGAACAGAACGTTATTCTATTAATGTAGAGAGGAATACAATAGTCAAAGCTGTAACATAAATAATGTCTAAGATGAAGCCGGGAAAGATTACAAGGCAAACGGCCTTCAATTTCCGGCTGCAAAGCAGGTAGTTGCCTTGCAGCCGGAAATTGCCTCAGCGAGTAAGTTTTCGCTGTCACTATTGATGTCTTCACAACAAAAACAAGGGACGACAGCCGGCGAAATTTTTTTTAAAAGCAGCTGTTGTGCCGATAAGCAATGTATGAAAGGCTTCGAAGGAAATGAAAGGGTCAGGTCAGCTCATTCTGTTTAATGTATCCATGCAATGATAAAATGAGTTCGAAGGAAAGTAACATAGAAGTAATCGATTACTATTGAGTAATTGTTAACGTATATCGTGAGACAAGAACTGGTACCTGTTCTTAATTACATTTTCAAATAAAGTAATTGTAATTGTAATCGATTATTTTTTCTGCCACGTGTAAAGATGTAACTGTATGTGCGCCAAATACCTAAATGGCCACCTTCATCTAAGAGAGAGAATGTAAAGGAAAGGCAGGGCGGTTAACCAAGTTGCACCTGGTCTGCTACCTTGCTCTGCGGGAGAGGGAAGCGGGTACGTAAAGCTTTCGTGTATATGAGGCTGCCCTTTAAGGCTTTTGACATACATAGTCCGGACACACAAACACTGGGAGTCTGCAATGAGCACTGCCTCACATTCGTTAAAATTGAGCGTTGGAGCTCTTTGGTCATCCCTGGCCCTTGCACCAAAAAAACCCGATGCATCATCATCATCATAAAATTCAGCGTGACTGCACTTGCATTTTCTGAAATGAGCTTTTAGGGAATATTCTTTTACTAGCAGGGACGAAGCTGCGCCAAGTTCACAATCATTGCAAGAAGCTTTGCAAATGCTGAAAAAAAACAACAACGAAACGCATAATTATTACCGATATCAGTTAAAATGTAACATGAATAAAATACAAGCAAAGAGCAATGCAACGAAAGAGCAAACAAGCAATGAAAGACTTGCACATTTTATTGACCTCGAGCCAAATTCTAGTAACGCGAGTCCTGAATAACGAATGCCCTATACAAGCTGACCAACAAATTAAGCCATCAGAACTTCAAGGTGTTTGCAAGGAGCGCAAATTGGCTTCAATTTGGTTCTGCTTCTCACAAGAAGACAGTGGTTGATACGAGCACTACTGGCGAGGAACACGAAAAAAAGGTCGAAAATAGCTCGAAAGTTTGCGAGTCAAAATCTAGGTATAATTCCCCATCTCACTCTTCAGAATGAAGAATCTGAATAGCAAATCTTGGCAGAATAATAATTTATAAGAAAAGAAACAAGGAGACACGTCAGTGACTCGATCAGTCAAATACGTTAATAAATAAAATTGCGCTTTGTGCATTAACAGCTAGTGGCAATAACGAATCTCTTAAATAAAGCACTGAGGGAGTTTGAGGGCCCCCTCAACGCAACTTGCAACCACGCAGAATGAGGTACTACAGGACCTCAGAGTTCGCGGGCACGGGACGACCGATAACTTCTATTTTTACAGAGAGCGATCATCAATGAAAAAGGTCGTGCATCATGGGAAGGCAGCAAACAGAGGTATTAGACAAGAGCGATCATGTGATTTTACGATGCTGTGCGTAGCTCTCGCGTCTGCAAGGGGTGCCTTGACTCCCTCATGGGCGCTCCGCGCATTCTTTTTTTTTTCTCTTCACTAAGCGCCTGTGCCAGATGTCAAAACGTCTTATGTGGAGTATTTTCACTTTACTTTCTTGTGAAAATGATCCAAGCACCCAACGAACGGGAATCTTTCAGTGTGTGTTTGAGCTAAAAGTGCAGGCGGATGCAGTGAATTCACCAGTTATGGCGAAGTGGTGTGCAAACTGTGACATTACCTTTAGTGTTTTGTACCACAGTATCGGCGTATGGCCTTTCAGCCATGAAGCAAATTTACCCCCAGAGGCCATCGCAGAGTTCTCGCCGTCGACGCAGGGAGCATTTGCGCGTTCGATAGAGTATATGTGCTGCAAATGGTCTATGGCCTCGTACTCTACCACTACGAAAGAGTTGTAAAAGAGTAATTGCATTTTCGCTAGAGTAGATGTTGCACCTAAGCTACCAGGACTCTTGATCTTTAGAGTGGGGAATGACAACGATTTCATGACGACAGTGGGATGAGGATTATAAAATAATTGCATTAGTATGACGACGCCGCCATCGCGACAGTAGTATATAACAACTGCATGGATAGCGACGATGCCATGTCGATGATGATATGAACACAAAGGGATGAAAAAGGTGGAATCCCAATGATGGCCCAACAATAAATGTCTGACGACAGCGCAATCGCCACGATAAAAGGACGATGATGGCGACTTTGTGATGCCGACTGGCGATGGCGGCATCAGGGCGACATTGTGATCATGAAGCAGTGCCAACAATAACATGACGACGATGGAATCATGGCGACACTATGGAGACATCCGCTCGAAGAAAGCGTGTTGACGAAGATATGACAACGCAGTGACAGCAACAGAGTTAAAAATGGCGGAAAGACGGCGAAGATAGCACAATGAACAAAATCACCAGCCCTTCCCCTGTCGATAAAATGGGGGTATGCGAAGCTTGTCGTGTGTGTATCTGACCTTCGTAGGGATTTTCTTTCTTTCTCTCTCTCCATCTATCTCTCTTTCATTCTCTCTCTTTATTTATTTCTCTCTTTCTCTTTTTCTTTGTCAATTTCTTCATTTATCTTTCTCTGTTTGTTTGTCTGACTTTCGTGGTCATTTTCTTTTGTTCTCTCTCTTTTTCTCTCTCTCCCTCCTTCTTCCTCTGTTTATTTCTCTCACTTCCTCTTTCTCTCTTTCTTTCTCTCTTCATTTTTTTCTTTCTCTCTCTTTCCTGCCTTCTCTCTTTCTATTTCGTTCTCTCTTTATTCCTCTCTCTCTCTTTTTCTTCCCTGGTATGTGCGAATGAGCTTGGACCCTTCCTGTAGTATCGCCAGGATCGGCCCACTTTGGCGGAAGTTTTTTGCTGGGCGCACAAGCTTGGACCCTTTCTGCACCTTTGCCAGGTTCAGCCCACTTTGGCGGAAGTTTTTTGCTGGGCACACGAAAGAACCGTCGGTTGGTAGAGGTATATAGCTTCGCTATAAAGGATGACCATATGGTCATGAAGGCAATGAAATGACGACGGCCTAATGACGACTACAGCATGACAACGATGGCATGTTAGTGCTGGAACTCACGTCCGCTCTCCCGTGCATCAACTGCCGCCGCGTGGCGCCTTATCTCACCTATATCCGGTGTTTGTTTTCACTATGTCCCATTCTGGCCAATCGAGCCGCCATAATTTGTATCATATATGACGTTTGTTTGCGTGCGCTATTTCGGTACCAGCCAATCGGACCACTTCTCGTTATATGCGCATTTTTACACTAGACTATCTCCGAGATCGGCCCACATTTTTCGGAGACAAAACGTCATCAAAGAACATCGCGTCCTTGAGACAACCACTCGCTTGCTGACAAGCTTGTTGTGAGCTTGGCTCTGACTAGGCAAAAAGAAAGCTTCGCATTTAAAGAAGTTGACGGAATTGCCCTATAATCAGCCAATATATACGTACATGAGTTAGCCAATGTAGTCAACCCTAGCCTACCTTATTGAGTGATCATTATTCCTATGTGAACTTTCTCTCTTTCCTATTTTTCATTTTTAGGCATTTATAATAATCCATTCTGTAGTACTACTGACGTCAACTACGGCCTTTTAGTAGTTGGATACGGCGCTGCCAATGGCATAGATTACTGGATTTGTAAGAACAGGTAAGCTCTCCTTTGGTTCCTAGCAAATGTGTAATAGTTTTATATATACTGGTATCTAACGGCATTTTTTGAATCCTATATTGTGATGCCATAAACGATACTGTTCAAATTTCAGCATTGGACCAGACTGGGGCGAGCATGGTTACATAAGGATGGTGAGAAACAACGCAAACCAGTGTGGTATCGCTACTTTGGCCACCTATCCGGAAGTCTAGTCGGCATAAAGCAACATTTAGAGCGTCTTCTTGCTGCGCAGAATCTATTGTTTTTAACACCTGAAGGAAATATAGACCATGTTATCTGCCAATTTAAAATGAGCACTCAACTCGTACCTTGACAATTCGTGAGAATAAAACATATTGCGTACTATACCTGATTCCTGTCTTACTTTACCGCAATTGCATTATTTAGCTCAGCTGCCCGTGCCCAGCCAGTGGTTTAAAACGTCTTCGGGGCCAAGACAAAGCTCAGAAATCTATACTGGCATTGCGTTTAAGAGATGACACTTGCCATTTTAGTCATCTCGTGTTGCCTTACACATCGAAAGCGTGTCTTCCTGCTTCACCATTATTAAATTCTCTATAATTTTTACTCTTACATACTGTGTCCACTTCGTCTTCCTTCTTTAGGATCGTAGCGATATCTACTTGAAACTTTCCACTTGCTGGTTATTACCCGATGTGTTGATTCAGTCATCATATAGCATTCCGGGAGGGGGGGGGGGGTATGCTCTAAGAGTCAACCTTGTGGACTGTGCAGTTCGGCTGTCGCTGATTGGCTGCAGCTGTACCAGTGAGAAGGAGACTGGCTGGGGGCACTTGTCCCCTCCTCACTCGTGCAGCTGCAGCCAATCAGCAGCGGCCGAAATGGACAGACTCTTACAGAATACTCCCCCTGTTGTGAGGGAACATGTCATGGGCTCAATTCCCTGAAGCAGCGGTCACCCTCCGAAGGGGGTCTCACATTTACATGCAAAGCTGATAACACCAGGCGGTCAAAATTATTCCGTAGCTTTTTGCTATAGAGGCTTCTATAGCCAAAGTAAAGCATTCCGACATTATAGCCCAATAATCATCAATCAATCTTCACCTGCTCCTCGAAGAGGGTCAATAGTCTCCTCGCCGTGCACTTGCTCATTAAGGGAGCAGGTATGTGGCTTGGAAGGAGGAGGAGGAGGAGAAGAGAAAGGGAAAAGGCAGGGATGCTAACCAGAAATGCGTCTCGTTGGGTATCTGCAGGATGAGGGAAGGAAAAGGGGAAACGAAATATGAGAGAGAGGGAGAGGAAGGAAATTGAGTTCGCGCAAGCGCGTGGAGGGCACCGCAAAGTCAAAGGCGTTCAGACAAGGCACTCGACCTCAAAAAACACAAGAGTGCCTTCACAGCCTTGTGGGTCGACGAGCTTTGGGGACGGTGTTCGAGTAGCGCCTGCACGGACAACAGCTGATCGTCCTGTCGTCGCTATGCGATAGTTAGTGCTTGTCTCGGTGGCTAAAATCGACGACAATGGCACAATAAATGCTCGATGTTCTCTTCGCTGCCGCAGGAGTCGCGCGCAACACAGTCGGTCGTTCCAATCCATGCCACGTTCGCCCTCGTGAAGGCCCCTCCCAACCACAGCCGGGACAGAAGCGCTGCCTCACGTCGATGAAACCCGGGTTGATGCCGGAGATGGAGCGAAGGGTTCAGTTTGTGTAACCTGGTGCTCCTTATACTTGGAAGGCGTAGCATTGTCTATAGTTATAGTACTTGAGGAGCGAAGGCATGCGACCACCAATGCTGTAAACAGGCCATTTCTATGTGCTCAGTCTTGCACTTATCTCTTTCTTCCGTTTTCCTGTTTTATGCTTTCACTCCCCCAGTGTAGGGTAGCAAACCTTGTGCCACCTGGTTTACCTTCCTATCTTTACTTTTGTTTCTCTCCATGGCTCCCTGTCTTTCTCTCGCTGACAATACACGAATACAAGATAGTACACTGGACTGTTTCGAAAATGGCGGCCTGAATTAAGTGGCCTGATGAGCAACTAGACAAAGGCAAGCCTCAATACACTTTCGACATTAGACATGGTGACATGTCTGGTCCTCCTTATTGTTCTATACTTCAGTTCCTTAAGGATGCGCGAAGACGCTTGTTTCATAAAAATAAACAATGAGTTAGTACTAGGGTTCTGTGCGTTAGCGTTTCATTTCTTACAGAGTGGGGAGATGTGGAGCATTAAACTCGTGTATCAAAAATCTATATCTCTACAAGAACAAGCCACGACGCTATGTAAGCAATAGGGTCAGTTGCATTCGCGCAGCTGATCCTTCAATTTATTTAGAAAGTCTCTTTCACAGAAACACCACAGATACCCATGAGAACCAATTAGGCGAACAAACTTCCCCGCTGCTTTTTTAACAAAACAATCACTGTTCTCGCTTCTTAGAAGCAATAAAATTGCTTAGAAAAGAGGTAATGACATTAAAGAATAGCGAGAACCACACTTGTTGCCAAGTATCAGGTTAAACTCGAGGTCTCTAAAGAAAGAAAAAAAAAACGAAAATCATCATAAAAAAGCTTCCTCTTCTTTCGCACTGACTTCAAAAATGTACAAGAATAGCAGCAGTGCACATACACAAGATGCCACACTAGTTTGGAACAAAGAGAATATGAAAAACGTATCACGCCAAGCATAAATTGTGCGCGGTCTATATCGCATGCTAGATTATCGAAACAAAGAAAAAGTGTAAAGATCGCTTTTCGTCAAGTTGTTTCTTATCTGGCAGATTCGCGATGCTTGTATGGACATTCGAGTTCCTAACGTCACCTAATAGGAAGCCAAGCGCTTTGTCCTGTACGAAGGCATCCTTTCTTTCATTTTTCTCTTGTAATGAGTCATATTTTTAGGTACAAGTTCAAATATGCTATAAATTATATGCTCGATAAATGTATACTCTATCGAAGATAGTGAGTCAATGTTTAAACTTGACTATGTTCTTGCGCCAACGTGCTTAACTGCCCAGCAATATTACGCAGTGTGAGACCTACTTTATGGCACGCCGTTAGGCCTAACCACCAATGGCTGTGGCGGGAATAACAACAAAAGATGCGGTATTTGTGCGTGTCCAATAAAAAATGCAGGAAATAAATAAGTTGGAAATTGCAGTCATTTTGCGATAGTGGATGACACTCGCAAACCACTAAAAAAGGATTTTTACATGGCACCTATAAGGCCTTATTTTTAAAGGAGCTTTAAAAGCACGCATTTTATTTCTCGATCGTCTTTGCTCACCATTATACATGCCCGATTACGGCAGGCCTTACTTCATGAATCATTTTCGACTGCCTTTGCTTGTCAGCTTTTTGGATCTGTGAACATTGCCTTAACCCTTTCACTGGCAAGATAAGAAAGCGTTGACCTATAATTGTTTTATTGCTTTATGTATTTACTTTGCTCAAATACATACCAATTGAAATATTAATCGATTTCTCTAAAAACTAAGTGAGATATAGTAGGTCAAAGTTAATGTTGACCAGGTGGTGAAAGGTCAATGTATGGTCCAAAACTGTTCTCTGGCACTTGCTTTGGCAAGGTCCATATGTGTTCTTTAGATCTACCTTTATGGAGTTAAGAAATAAGAGCTTGCTAAAATAGAAAAGAAAACGCATTATCAAGAATATGACCCCACGTGCGCTAAGAAGATATCGACGAAGCCTTCAGAATTCGTGACTAATACATCTGCTGCTTCTCACGCTCGACATTTTAGTGAACGCCACTGTTGAGTAGGTACATAAAGAAAGGTAAATTGAAAGGCACAATCTAATGTTTGGATTTGTCTAGTTTTTGCAGATGCTTTTGTTAGGTGAACAATAGCGTTTACATACCAGTTAAAGGGTTAAGTAAACTTATTCTTAAATGCATTTGCATTGCTATAATGTTGCGGCTTAAACATTCCCCTCAATCCTATATTTCGAGTAAGTGAATATGCAAGGGGAATGAGACAATTTTATTTCTGTGCGCATTGTGTTCCACAATGATGTACAAACAGGTTATTTTCATTTTTCTATGGTTTAGCTCTTGCATAACTTTTTTTTAATTTCATTCAATTCTTGTGTTTATAACGTTTGTATTTACTAATGCCAACTGATTCCAGTAACTACTTTAGGACGTAAATTAGGAGGTTTCCTTGGTGGTTTTTGTTACGTAGGGACCTCCTATAGCACCAAGACTAATGTTCTTTGTCAACGTTATGCAACCGAAAAAATAAATTTCACTTCCCCTCACATGCTTAGTTCTTGCACATTGATTGGTTCAATATTTGGTATTCGAAGAACACTTAATAATTTAAATAGCATACTTCTACAATAATGAAACTGTCGCACGAATGAATGAATGAATGAATAAACCTTTATTTGAAACAGTGAGTTAGTTGCCAGTCGAGGTGGGAGGGTCCCTTATTCCAGGAACCCTCTAGCTTGGATCGCCCTCCGGGCCCGGGCGACGAGTTCGCGCTGGTCGACTAGGTCCGGCTTGGAGATCGCAGCCTCCCACGTCTCTGCGAGGAGGGTTGGGTCTGCGTCTGCTGCTATTGGTTGTGTCGTTGTAATGCTTGCTCGGGTGTGCTTGCATTGCAGTAGGAGGTGTGCCAAGGTGTCTGGCACGTTGCAGTGTGGACAGGTGTAGCTGTATATCGTCGGGTGGAAATGATGCAGTAAGCTTCCGTGGGTGAAGGTATTGCTCTGGAGTCGCCTGTAGTCGGTACCTTCGTTTCTCGTTAGTTTTGGATGTGGTGGGGGGTATACCCTGCGTCCAAGCCGATAGTGCTGCAGTAGCGCTTGATAAGTTTGCGGTATTGATTCCGTTTCCTCCGCTGATTTGGGTGGGTGGGACATGTCGAAATCTCGTGCGGGGAGGCCCGGTTGACGCTTGCGCGGGCCGCGGTGTGTGCCGCTTCATTCCCCTCGAGTCCCTCATGTCCCGGAACCCACATGATGCAGGTGTAGAGGGGAGGAGTGTCACCACGTTTCAGTATGTTTATCGCTTTGACGGAGATCCTGCCCTTCATGTAGTTGCGTGCCGCTGTTTGAGAGTCGGTGAAGACCACTATGGCATCGTCGCTTGTATGGGTGGCGAGTGCTATAGCGGCCTCCTCTGCTGTGTCCGCGTGTTTGGCGAGAATTGTAGCCAACGCCAGTGTCGTTCCCCTGTAGTCTGTGACGCTGATGGCGAAAGCGTTTCGGCCCGGATACTTGGCTGCGTCCACGTAGCGCGCCTGCGGGTCGTTACGGTGCTTTTGTCTGATGGCGTTTACCCTGGAGAGCCGTCTGCCTCGATGGTGTTCTGGATGCATGTTCCGAGGGATCTGATGAACTTGTAGGCAATCTCGGAGCTTCGACATGATCTTTTCCTTACGTTCGCCATCAAGTTCTAGGTTGATTGCGTATCCTGTGCGTCGGAGGACTGCTCGGCCTGTGGTTGTGATCTTGAGTCTCTCGATCTGGTTGATGAGGTGCGCTTCCGCAAGTTCTTCCCAGGAGTTGTGAACTCCCATGCGAAGCAATCGGTCAGTGGAGGCGGTTGCTGGCAGTCCTAGGGCGAGTTTCGTGGCCTTTCGTATTAGGAGGTTTAGCTTTTGTTTCTCGGCTGTCTTCGGGTTGAGGTAAGGAGTTCCGTATGTAATTCGGCTGTACAGGAGGGCTTGTATCATTCGCAAGGTGTCGTGCTCTTTGAGGCCATTGCGGCGATTTGCCACGCGTCGTATCAGATGAGTCAGCTGTGCCACAGTGTTCTGTAGTCTAGGAGTGTGGTGGAGCCGGACCCGTCCTTGTGTATATGGAGTCCGAGGATTCGAAGTGAGTCGACCTTCGGTATCGGGACTCCCTGAAGAAGGACTTGTGGGTCCAGTGCGTCGTGGCTTGGGGGCCGGCCCCGGGTGCGTGCCGCGAGTACTAATAGCTCGGATTTATCCGGGGCACAGTGGAGGCCGCAGGTATTCAGGTACCGTTCGATGATGTTGACCGCCTCCTGAAGACGGTCCTCCTGTTCACCCGTGCTCGCGCCTCTCGTCCACAGTGTGATATCATCTGCATATAGAGCATGAAATATCCCTGGGATGGTGTCTAGGAGGCGGGGAAGTTTGAGGAGGGCCACGTTGAAGAGGAGTGGCGAGATTACCGAACCCTGCGGCGTACCCCTATTAGGTAGGTGAAATGTCTTGCTCCGGAGATTGGCAATTCCCACCGTGGCCGTACGGTTGGTGAGGAAAGCGCGTATGTAGGCGTATGTTTTGGCACCGCAGCCGATATCTTCTAGGTTACGGAGAATGGCTTCATGGCTCACGTTATCGAAGGCGCCCTTTACGTCTAGAGCTAGAATGGATGACTTGCTGTGTTTGCTCAAATGGTCAAGAATATCTTCCTTTAGCTGGAAGAGGACGTCCTGCGTGGAGAGCATCTGGCGGACGCCGAACATGATGTGTGGATAGCGATCGTTGTCCTCGAGATGTGTGGTGAGCCGCTCGTTGACCATGTGTTCAAATAGTTTCCCGGCGCAGGACGTAAGGGAGATGGGGCGGAGATTTGCGATGGAGATGGGTTTGTTCGGCTTGGGTACCATGGTCACCTCCGAGTGTTTCCAGGCTGTTGGTAGCTCGCCCTTAATCCAGCAGTCATTATAGTACCGAAGGAGACTCGCCAACGCCCGAGGGGGTAGCTGTCGAAAGTGCTTGTTGGTGACTCTGTCTTTGCCCGGGCTCGTATTGCGTGTTAATCTAGAGAGGGCCGCCTGTAACTCTGCCTGTGTGAAAGGCCGGTCTAGCTCTTCGTTGGACGCTCCTTCGTACTCCCTGGTGGTGGAAAGGTTGGTGGCAGTGGTGTGCGGGTTAGCTGAACCGTGTAGCTTCGTCTGAAGTTCTTGGAGAAGCTGATCCTCTGTGCCGCCATAGTTGTGGATTAGCCGGTGAATTGTATGTCTTTGTTGGGTTTTGGTGTGGGTGTCGTCAACCAGTGCTCGAAGTATATGCCAAGTTTTCTTTGTGCTGAGCGTCCCTTGAAGTTGGTCGCAGAAGGATCGCCAGTTCTGGCTCGCCAGCTGTTCAGCGTACTCCTGTGTCTGCGTGCTTAATAGGGCAATTCGGCGCTGGAGCTTGCGGTTGAGCTTTTGCCGTCGCCATCGTTTGAGAAGCGATCGCCGAGCCTCCATAAGTGCAGTAGGTGATTATCGACCGCTGGATTGTCCTCGTCTAGATGAATCGTCCTAGTGTGGCCGTCAGCCGCACCCACGATACCGTATAACCAAGCTTCAATGTCTTCAATGTCCGAAACGTCGTCAAGCTCATTCCTATACGCGTTCCAGTCAGTGAGTAGCGCCTTTACTGCCTTGGGCGCGCGGTGAGATTGTTCAACCTCGATTTGAATTATGTGGTGATCGCTCCCTAGCGTGTCTGGGAGTCGGGTCCAGGTGGCCTTTCGCACGTCTCGGCTGAACGTGAGATCAGGATTGGTGTCCCTCGACACGCTGTTGCCCACTCGTGTTGGTTGGAGCAGGTCATTCCATAGCGTAAGGCCGTGCTGTTGTGCGGCGTCATGAACCCGTGCCCCTTTCTTGGTGGTATTGGGGTAGCCCCAGGCCGCGTGTGGGGCGTTAAAGTCCCCCACTACAACAAGCCGGTTACCGTTAACGCTCTTGCGAAGCTCCCGGACGAAGTGGTCGTAGTGGAGTAGCTGCTCTCGCGGTGGGCTGTAGAGGTTGACCAGGTATAGGCTCTGTTGATTCTTGCGAGTCGGCAACACCTCCACTATGGTGTGTTCGATTCTAGTGTCTTCAATTTCGTGCGGCTGTGCGGTTAGTGTCTTCTTGACAAGAATTGCGGTGCGGGAAGTGTGTGCCACAGTGGAGTAGCCGGGGAGCTTTATTTTCTTGGTGTTGGTTTCCTGTAACGCGATTATATCAGGATTGTTTGTTTTGAGATATTCTTGCAGGTTGGCCGAGCGGGGTCTATAGGATCTGCAATTCCAGTGCCAAATGCGGAGGGTGGGAAGCGACTCGGTGTGTCTACGTTTGAGAGCCGCCATGTTGGTGGTTGTCCTCCACCTGGAGTAGGTGGTTTGGTGGTGTCGAGCTAGAATCCTCTGCGGATTCCACTCGCACGGTCTTCCGTCCTTTGCGTTTGGTTCCCAACTGCTCCGCCAGATGTTCATGAGTCACGAAATTCTTGTAAGCATAGGTCATGAAGTTGTGTTGTCGCACGAAAAACGTAAAAAATTCGTGTAAACGAAAGAAAACAAGAACTTAAAAAACTGAGCTCTGATTTAGAGTGCTATCGCACCCTCTCTAGGGGTTACCCTTGAATTACTTGCGTGACGATAACTCAATAACTGAGCAGACAAAAACGCAGCCGCAATATTTTTCTTCTTTTTGTGGGCACAGTCGGTACCGGTAGTATTTTGTAGACCGTGAAATTGGAGCCCTCAATGGCGAACAACGTAGTCATGACACCAAAACATGAAATAGGGGGTAATTAAAGGAAACTAAGAAAAAAAATATGTGTCTAGAATTCTTAATTTGCGCCCTAGTTCTACCACGCTGGAAGTCTTCAGGCGCAGTCGCACCTCCCCGACACGCAACCGCTACCACCTTTTGCATTGAAGATAAATTCACTCTCATTACCTCCAATGGTGTTAGCAGCTAAGCACTAGGTCGCCGGATCGAATCCCGGCCACGGCGGCTGCATTTCGACGGGGGTGAAATCCGAAAACACCAGTGTACTTAGATTTAGGTGCACGTCAAAGAATCCCACGGCGTTCAATTATTCCGGAGTCCGCCACTACGGCGTGCCTCATAATCAGGTCGTGGAATTGGCGCATAAGACCTCAGAATATAGTTTTAAATAAATCGAAATACAGCAGTTTTGCATACTTACCTATAATTTCCTATATTTCTTATAGAATGAAGATTATTCGGGTTATTCAGTTTGCTAACGTGCTTTTGTATGCGTTGTATTTAACATTGGTGGCTCTTCACTTTCAAATGCGCACGCTTGGTCATTGATGGCTATTGAATATCATCCTCACGACAAAGGCAATCTTGAAACAATAGCAGCCATTAAAAACGGCATTGTTTTCAAAAGAGCACCATTAGTGAAGCAATAGTTTAATCCAAACCAGTGTACCACAAAAGAATATACGAGTACACCTCTCTCACCTATATATCAGTGCTTAGATGCAATTTGCTTTCAAGAAACTTCTATAAGTAGATTATTTTTATTTTAAACGCGCCACAGACGTTCGTATTTCCGTTAATTTGTTCCTTGCAAACGCCCTGCTACAGAATAGGCTGACGCACATGTATTATTTGAAGCCGTTAATCTATCAGATAAACATAAATTAGCTTTGAAGACAGGATGTTCTTTTAATATCAAGCCAGAAAAATTCAGCAAGAGTGTCAGAACAGTTTAATCCCCCGGTTTAGGAACGGTGGCCTCGGCATTGTGTATAGCAACTCTACATCAGCACAACAAGGACAAATTTTAAATTACACAATCTGTGAAACAATATTCACTGACCCGGTGCACTGAACAGCAACAATGTACTCATTCAAAAGACGCTTGCACAACAATGTTAACTATACATTTGGGACATTGGCTAACATGTGCGCGCGTTCTGCTTTCCTCGCAGTAGTAAGTGTTGGAAATCGGTTTGTTCCCGTCTCTTCTGATAATCCTACGCACTCAAGTGGACACGTATATATATATGAATAGGCTTAAAGGTCTCTGTGCTTCGGTTTCTCGCATATACTATGTCAAGCTAGAACTTGCAACAAACATGAGTTTCCTATAATGAAAGAAGTTAATGAGTTCAATATGAGACAACTGCACAACCTAGCATTTTCTCTCACAGCACAAACTACAGCAAGGAACACACATGACTTGGGGTTATGTCGTCACGAACGCCTTGTTGAAGCACCGAGACACAGTTGTGAGCACAGACTCTTATACAGCGTGCTCGTCTGCGAAAACACTAAGCATGCTACGTGTAGTGCTGCAGCATGGCGTCCACTTCGTCATGTACGAGCGATCTATAAGCGAATACACAGACTTATTTTGCCAGTACAACAGTGTGCTGGCATACCAATGAACTGTGCATAACGTTAGTGTTTATTTGGGACAACAGGAAAAGTGCACATACGTCAAAGCTTGTCAGTGCTACACAACTTTTTCACTTGGACCTAAATTCATAACACCATTTTCTGTAAACTCTTTATCTGTAACGCACGCCTATACGTCTACAGTTAAACTTGGTAAGTTGAACGAACGCTTACTTGAACTCGTTATTTGGCCGCAGCCGGAAGAGAATGCTAACAACATTAAAACCTTTTTAATCCCCTTTCTGACGAAATGCGATTTTTATATTGCTTCGCTGTCACGCAATGTACAGAAGTCGACTCACTTGTCTAGAACACACTCCTGAGGGCCAAAGCAGCCACCAAAGCTTAAGCCGACCACCAGGTCAGGAGAAATCAATGGAAACTGTAGATGGAGTCACACAACTTCACATACAGTCGATTTTGTGCCGCATGTCATCTTCAGTATCACCAGCGCAGTCCTGAGAACGTGGTTCGCGCTTTCTAGACAAGTGTGTTGACCTCTGTACATAGCATAACCCCATCGCGGCTATCTTGGGTGTCAGAGCAGTTCACAATGCTGTGTGTGTCGTCTGTTACGCTGTTCTGAGACAGAGAGCGTTAGATGCTTCCAGTATGCAACACCAAACACGCAACACATTTCTCTTGTGTTTCTCGATCTCAATTTCATGGCGTTACTCCAGCTTATGAGTGCCACAAATTATAGACCAAGGGAACCTATATCCGTATTACTGTCATTAATGAGGGTCATCTATCTGCCTTTCCACAACAAGTGCCCTACCTGTGCTCTAAGGGTCATGTATGTACTCTACATACTGAGTACAGTGCTGGCCTGCCTTGAGTAGAGGAATGCTTCACAAGCTACCATTATTTCTTGCGTGGCCATTCAAAAGTGGCCACACCGTGTGGCAGCACAGAAACCCATTTGTCTCTTTCGGACAACTGCCTGAGCGAATGTATGTACCTTTCACAGTGTTTTCGATTTCGATCATGTGTAGTGCTCTCACTGATGGTGTTGTACTATCTGCCTTTCCTTATCTTTTAATGCGTTAGCATTAGGACTGTCAAATTGGAAGAAAGTGTATCTGTGTGAAGTGTGGGATGCCGGTCATGTGGTAGAGGAACAGTGGGTAGACAGGGTATGTATGTATGTATGTATGTATGTATGTATGTATGTATGTATGTATGTATGTATGTATGTATGTATGTATGTATGTATATATGTATGTATGTATGTATGTATGTGTATGTGTGTGCGTGTGTGTGTGTATGTATGTATGTATGTACGCATTTACTAATAAAAAATCAGGCCCCTCGGTTTATTTTCACGTTCATTATATATACATGGGAGAGCAATTAATGGAAATTCATGGGGGTTACCCAGCTTGCAACATCTGGTTTGCTACCCTGCGCTGGGGGATGAGACAAAGGGAGGATGAAAAAATAATTCAAATTCCCATCTCCAAGAGCAGGTTAGCAAACCGGACATCGCTAGTTGGATAACCTCCCTGCTTTTCCCTTCATTCCTCTCTCACTTAATCTCGCATGGCGGCGAAATGAAAGCTGCATTTTATTATAGCGTGTGGCTAATTGTTCCGTGCTCTAGCCCTATCAGCAGGGCGTTGTTTAGGCGATGGCGTCTCCGGTGGAGGGCAGCAACGTACATAAACGCGCACTGCTGCCGCGTTCAAGAAAGTTGTGTCGGAGGTTGTACACCCGTAGATCGCTTCTCGTACGTTCATACTTGCAGAAATGATCCAGCTTATATACAAATAGCCGGCACAAGAAAAGAAAAAAGATATGTTACTCTTCTGGTGAAACGTACAGAAATAAATTGCGTTCTAACATACCAGCCCAATGTTTTCTGCAGCTCTCAAACACACTAACAAATTTGGGGAAATAATTTCTACGCTAATCAAAAATGTCCTACTTTCGTTTAACGTTTTGGTCAAGTCGAAACTACTGGTGAACAAAAAACGACAGCGCAATGATCATTACTTGCGTTGGAAAGCTGAAGGGCTGGTTACGATACGAAACTCTAAATGAAGTTAGGATGTCCCTTGACATTATGAGGTGTAGCGTGTTCTTTCAAATCTGTACAATAAATGTTGATATGACATTTACATATGCGATTTGAAGTGTCACGAGTACGCATTCCATGGGTGACAGAATGTGGTATTTACATCCCGTCGTGAAAGTTTCTTCCAAGCATGAAATAAATATTGTTTTTCGAACTGTATCATTACATAACGACCTGCTCATTATTATTTTTTCATTCATCTCTTTCGGTCGGAACTGTAAACGCTGGGCAAGCATAATCTTAGAACTCTAACTTGACCCGTTTTGCAGTGAAAGGATGAAACAATAAATCAAATGACGTCAGAGGCCCTGTAGACTCGCCACAATTTTAGTAGCTTCCTGTCGGGGCTAGATTAAATTTTTAAATCCTTTTTCTGACACCGATCAAGTGCACGAATGCTCCATTCAGGAAACGCACTACCTTTCCTTTCGCTTGAAATGCTATAAATACAAGCACTTCAGGCGCGAGTGAGATTCATTCTTAGGTACGTTCGACGGCCCCGTGATTAGCAATAATAAAGATTTGCGACAGAACATAAATGCTTTCAGTGTATCGCTAGCAGTCAAGACACATAAGAGCCGTAAACTAAACGTTCTATAAGACAAGCTGAGCTGATTATAGCATCCAAGTAACTTAGTTAAACCAATAGTCCGGCACCCAGTTTCTTTCAAGAAACGCGCCACGCCTGGCAATTAATCAATTTTTCTACGAGGACTAGGGCCAGTTTAATGAAATTGTATCATTCTATTTCTTTTTTTTATCATCATTGCTTGGTGGTTGGAGTGCTGTTACGAAAACGCTATCACCAGAATGGGCTGCCCGTTTAGGGCACATGATAAATAAAACATATCATGGGGCGAAACGAAGTGTCACAGTTTACTGGCTAAGGCTTTTCAATATATTACCTACGAGCAAATTATTTTACTGATAGAAAAAAGCAGCGCCTGAAACGAAATTGTGATGAAGTACTTGAAACATACTTCTAAATAAACGCTCTCGCTTGAGTACTTCCTTCAGCATAACTATTTCTAGTCGTTATTTTTTTTCTGAGCACTGCTAGACACTGTACACACCCTTTCTAGGCGAACCGCACATTGACTCCACGTGAGAAGTTCACCTGGTTAAAAGGCAATGCATGCAATGTACAGTGGTGGTAAAAAAGAAAACCATGTGCTTGTTCTGCGCAGTAGATGTGAAGTACCATCGCGTTAAGATGTCACGTTGATGCTTTCACTTATTTCAAAGCTGCAGCTTGCAGTCATGGTGTACAATTTTGTGTGGCAGCCGTTGTGTAATCACATATCATGTATTATGTTCCGCCACCGCTCTGGGGCCAAATAATCTAGGGTACACACACACAAAAAAGAAATTGACCGCTGATACTTTCTAATGCACATATCTCCATCGTTTGAGCTACACTTAAGATAAGGACGCCATTACAACAACCAAGCATTGGTAAACGACCGGATGGGTAATCGATAACTTTAGCAGAAAACCCGAACCTCTATTGAGCAAACAGTATTTTTAGTAATTTGAGGAAGGACTGAATAGACTGCAACGCTTGTTTCGCACGAAATATCTAACCATGAGAACCTCCAAGTTCAAGCAAAGATGAATAAACTATCTGGTGTACATCTGCCAGACAACTTGTAAAACGGAATCACACTACTTTACACCTCCAATGCATTCATTGGAGCACTGGTTGCATCTCGCTCCAGTACGTGTTTTCTTGCCACATTTCTCAGAGGTATATTTGTATCACAGAAGCAGGAAACAGATCTTTCAACATTTTGAAAAGATCGTTTCCAGTCTCCTGCATGTGAATGCACAGTATAAATGAGAACAGATTGGGTACAAAACACTCAAGTCAACACTAAACTTCCGGTGAAACCACACAAAAAATGGTCACGTGCTCTCGAACAGGAATTCATCGGGCGTTCATTACGCTACAAAAGCAATCAGCAAGCATCATTGTACCACACGGTGCTTTGATGACGCTGGACCACTGCGTTTTAGCTGCAGTCCTGCAGCTGTCGGTCCATGCATATATGTACGGCATATCTATATATCTATGTATATATTACGCATGCTATGCGCACGTGTTCGGCTGCCACAACTTTGGTCTCCAGTGCTCGTGACACTCAGGACAACACAGGTGTCGGTCCAACAGTCCTTAAGACGCAATCAGTGCCACTTTTTACGAAGATACAATCTTGCTTTGCCTGCTCTGGGCGGCATCTGGGTCAACATCCCTAAAATTGCTTTAACATCATGTAAATAAAAAAAAACTTGTCAATTGGTGCCGCTTAAGCGACGAAATCAACAAAATAGCTGAGAGAAGGTGCACATCAATGCAAACATTGATTCTTTGGGCGGTTCTTTTCAGCGCCCCACAGTTCCTATTACTTATCAGATAAACACATTGCGCACCAGTCATAATGCGCACCAGTCATACGCTGACACTAACTCAGAAATTTTAAACACTTATTCGCGCTTAGGATGAACTCTTCTTTGGCTTCATATTTCAGCGTGGGTACGTAGCTGCCACAGCTGGCTAGTGCTCAAAATGCTGAACAATATGAAAAGTAGCGCAGAATGAACAACAGTCTGTGAGCGTTGCAAGAGGGACAATGTCTCTGCCTGTCTGTCTATCTTTCACGCCCACTTGTTTGTGGCAGCCGTCATTGGAACCTCCACTTGGTTGCTTGTATCACCAGCAGATAAGCAGCACTCAATTTTGGTGCGCTCACGCGAACAGCTTGAGATACGATAGTTCCAACTATGCCGTGCTCTGTGCTCGCGAACGCGCTTCCAATCTATTTCCCCGTCATGATCCCTCATATCATACTGATGGACTTGCCGAGAAGTATCAGCTCTTGATATTTAGAAACTGCAACTCCACGCTGTAATTTAGCGTGTGAAAAATTAAGTGCCGTTTTCTTTAACGCTCGACATAGTGACATTGTAAGTAGGAATAGCGCAGGCTACATTTTACCCCCCGCTGCGCCAACGTTCACAATACTTCGACCCTCTAGCAGAAAACACCCGTGTACTTATATTTAGGTGCACGTTAAAGAACCCCAGGTGGTCCAAATTAATCCGCAGTCCCTCACTACGGCGTCCCTCATAATCAGATGGTGGTTTTGGCACGTAGAACCCCATAATTTTTATAGGTAATGATTATGCCGGTGAACATTCCTGAATGCATGGACGTTCACGTTCAGAAATTATAAGACGCAAACTCTCAAATTAAAGGAGAATGCATTTGCAAATACTCACAAGCTTGTTTGGAGATTTGAGAGTGGAGAGCATTCGCGATGATTTGCATAGGGTCACGGTGAGTCGGATTGATAGCATCAATGTTTCCCAACTGGCGTTTTTCTTTCGTTTTTTTTTTGTTTCATACGTCTCAACAGCGTGCCTGATTCTGAGCGGCGTCATGTATATATCTACACAACATGGTCATGACGGCCGTATGCGAACAGTCTACAATATCCAGCGAACCCAAACGTCCGGAAGGGTTAAAAATGGTTGAGAGAGCTCGGCAGTGTGAGGTACAACCTTACAGACTCCGTTTCTTGCGTCTGTATTGTTCGGGTAACATTTATTATGCAATCTATTGTGCTTTATATGGCGGTACCTATATAGCCTACGTACAAACGGCATTAGTTGATGATCACAACAGGCACGATGAGCATCTCGGAGTATCTCTAGGCGCTAGATAGCGCTCCCTCAGCAGTTATGCAGCCTGGTTTCAACGAAGCGAAGCCGTAAAGTCTTAGTCTTTCTGGCAGGACATCTCGTAAAAAAGACCGCTTCTTTACATAGCAGCTCTTCGGCAAAACAGAGCTTGTGCTTCCCATTTCGTACCTGGCGTTACTGGTAACATGATATATCCAGTGAAATGCCCTAGCAGTGGGATGGGTGCTCTGGCTTATGAGAAAGTTGCTGGTTCTACGCAAAACTGTCATTGTTTCTGTGGCTTTTCCTATTTGGTTTACCGGTGGGCAAGTCGTGAACATGAAATTTTCTGTTGCCACCTTTTGGTATTATTAAATTCGAAACATCCCATTGCACTCTCTAATTAAATAGCAATTACAGTTTTACAATGCACCCTGTCGAATTATTTGCTTTTGAATCTCGCTACACGAGTTCATTAGATTTCTTTGTGCTCACGGCTTCCAAAAGAGTGTGGAGCTGTCTTCAGCTAAATAGACCCAAACACGATTGTTCACGTTTCGGATTTATGATCCTGTTCTGTCTATAGATATATAACATGTACGTAATCAGCGAACCGGGCTGCAATAAACATTTGCAGTGCGATAAATAAGTTAGCCAAAAGTAACTCATTCTTACATACAATTAGATAGTAAGGAAAGCTTTCAAACTGCCTTGATTCCACTTGTAGCTAAATCAACAGACAACATTGAAGAAAGAAAGTGATTAGGCGAAACGCAATTAAAATTTGCCTTGTAGTATGAAAGCTGGTGACTTCATTTTATCACTTCAATGCGGCTCATTATTTTGTAGTTAGAAAAAGAAGAGTACTAAGCAGCGGCTGCTGTTTCTGTTGCTGCTCTTGCAACTGGCCTGTTCCCACTGGTGTCTAAAAAAGCATCCTTAATCAGCTGCAGCTCCTTCGAAAATTACCTATCCTTATACCTCATACAACCTCCTCGTTATCTAAGTGCGAGGAGTGCAGCGAATTTTCTTCAGTTCAAATGAACACGCAAGATAAACCACATTAACATCTCCAATTAGTTTGCTTCACAGTCATGCAAGCCCCTTATGTGCCAATATGCTAGTGAGCACTGTAGACACAGTCCTTCGCCCACCTCAAAAGCGCGAAACCAACACATAGTATGCTTCAAGAATCTTGTGCAATCCTACTGTACTATATGCGCTCAAACTATGCGACTGTCAGAAGTTTTCACAGCTTTCACAGCCGGCAATCGTCGCTTCGCGGTAATATTGTCGTTGCAGGATTCCCACAAAAACGTCGCTGTCGGCACGCTGGACGTAGGAGTACCCATCCCGCCAGTCGACACGAAACGTTCTTCGCCTCCGGGAGCTCCATGTCACGCCAAGGTGGCACGCCATAATCTGAGCCACCGATAGGGGAGTTCCGGCGGTGGTCACGTGCGGGGTTTGGCCGGCGATATCGGAAGCGACCTTCGGAGCACGCAGTGACGACGTGCTGGGCTGATCCGCGTTGTCAGAAGACGTAGTACGTGCGCGCTTCTCGACGCCGTAAATTAACACTATAGTTCACGACTTCGGCGCGAAACTTCTTCGCGAACCACGTCGTAAAGAAATACAGAAAAACCTTGCTAGTGGGGGGGATTCTCAATACGCAGTGCCGTAGTAGCGTTGGTCGACGATCGAACTGTCTACACGTCGGTTGGCGATCGCCGGGGCTTGGCAAACGGTGGCGGCCTCGCCGGCGGTACGGGTCCCGGCAGGTGCTGCGGCCGGTGAACGCTGCAGTTGAGCTCGGGCAGGAAGGGCGTCTGTCGCACGGCGCACGTAGGGCTGTGCTCGAGCTCGCGAAGCGGCAGTGACAGGCTTCGCGATGCCTGGCCGGCTCGCCGAGAATGGCGTCGGCACAGAATCACCGCGATAACCCCGCACAGCAGGACCACGCCAGCACCGGCTCCGCAGCCCGCCAGCAACGGCAGGTTGCCTGCGAGCGGAGAAGAGAGGCATGTTATTTAGAGCGAGTCGTAATGGTAGGGTTGTAGCGGGCATTATTGCGACCCTCGAGAGTTTTCGCGAAGTGGACAGCCAGTACGGCCCTCAGCGGTTATCGCGTTTGATTACCGCGTTTGAATCGCTGAGTCCTGTACTAGGGACAGTTAGCTTTGGTAGAGTTTTTTTGCGAAATATACCGCGATAAGAAATACCATAGCAAGTGGCAGCAAAAATCGCTGATGTCGCAAATTAATATAACCGAAGTATGAAAACGTGCAGTCCATTCGGCTGAGATATGCTCGTAACGCTCAAGTAAACGTTGTTGCGCGGAGTGAGCTTTGACTCGGGACTCGACATGGTAGGTTGTCTCAGCCCGACTCACTTCGGATCTGTTGTCAGTGCCTTGCAGCCAGCAACTAAAAACCAGACGGGTGCTTTGTTATCTCTCCTTGGCGCAAGCTGCCACTGTCATATCGGTTATACGGGAATGAGGTAAATGCTGTCAGACCCTTTTGTGTCGGGTTCATCTGGACGCAGACTGTGTCAGCGTAAAAACCATATGGTGTGCGTTTCCGGGTCTCTCTCTCTCTCTGTCTCTCTCTCTCTCTCTCTCTATATATATATATATATATATATATATATATATATATATATACCGACGTGCTTTTCAGCTATACTCAATTGTCCTTGCTTACTAGAGGTTGTATAATTCTTCTGTGGCTTCTTTCTTAGAATATTTGCTGTAGGCCTACACATTGTTGTTGACATAATAACGTCGTTATAGTAGACGTCGTGGCCTATGTCTTTTAGCCGTGTCCCGTATCTCCACCAGAATTGTGTCTGACTTCAGGTGAAACAAAAATTAGCCAGCCAAGCTCATGAGGAGGAGACCGAATGTTTAAAGCTCTCCTCAGCGTCTTTCTCAGGTCTGGCTTATCGGGAGATCGCTGAAGCAGCTGGGTTACGTGATTGTGTATATTCTATTGGATATAGCAAGTTTACACAGCGAAGTTATACAAAGATACGTAGCGGTTAAGGATACGTAAAACTTTTGCGCAATGAGTCTGACTTGATGTGATTACTTACCAAGCACCCTTATTGGTTGCATGAGGGATTTTTAATTATGCTTCCGCTAAATATGACTCGTAATCCGCGACTGGTGAATGTCACCGTACTTTTGTGTGCCACATTGCAGAACGTATCTGCACGGAAAAGCACGCGATAAGAATGGTTTCCATCAGTCACCATTCCTCCCTGCAAGTGGTGTGACCGGATGAAAGCGCTGCCTCAGTTTAATAAGGGCGCTGGAACCAAGCAATTGCATGCAGCATGGGCAAGGCTTTATGGGTCCTAACTGGACACAGACATAAAAAAAGGCCTGTACACACCTACAGGGGCGATGTATGAGTCTATATGTGCCTTCTTTTATGTCTCTGTCCCGTTCGCGTTTCTTCAGTCGTTTTTACTGAAGGTGCTACAAATAGAATGATCGCCGATGCTGCAGAGAGTTACTGTTGCCTTCGTTTCTACTTTTTGTGTGTGTGTGAGGGCTAGTCACCCTATTTATCACCGTTTGCTGGTTAACTATAACAAATAATAAACAAGATATAGCGGCAGCACAAGCTTCAAAGGCAGCAACAACAAAAAAAAACTCCAGGTCGAGGATACAGCTCTGCACTTCCCAGGTAAATTATTGAGGCAGGCGTATATGCGTACAGAAGCCTCGAAATTAGATCGCTCGTAAGCGAGATTCCCAAGAACTGCATTAGCTTCGCTTCATCACTCATGGTGGTGTCTTGGCCGGCGGGAGGCGTATCGGCGAGCTTACTGGCTCACTCTCGCTGAAGACCGTGGCGGCGTGGTGCCGATAGACATAATTATGCGCATCGGTTGTTGGCGCCGCGCATTTTCGGCCTCGCTACAAGCCTTACCAGTGCGAAAGCGGGTGCGCTTCGATCAGGCACGCTGCCAGCGACGAACTAGAGGGGTGCCGATGCAAGGTGGAAAAAAGGCTTTTGGGGAAGCGTGGTCCCCGCTCCCTGTGGGGCAATTTATCACAGGTTTACGACGTTAGCCGAGGTTTACTCGAAGAGCGATGAGCAGGTCTTCCCGAAACGGGAGCGCAGGGTGGCAGTGCAGTGTCGGAGTGAGCCGGGTAGGTTCGGATTTATGGAAGCCAGTTTATGGATACTGACCAGCTCAGGCAACAGCTGATTATCGCAGAGTGCGGAGTATGGCATTTCTGTACCTGAAGCATTGAGATACCGCCTTCTTTATAATATCTGTTGATCCGGCATAGTAATTTTCAAAAGTACTTTTTCTCCTTCTCACTGCCAAAATTTATCGCCGCCGTCCATGCATAATGGACTGCTTGGCGCCAGTATAATAGACGATTAATGATCGTTTCACGATGCCCCACCTAAAAAGAAAAAAGAAAAGTCGCTTCTCTGTGGTGAGCATCTCGGCTGAAAGAATGAATTTTATGAACGAAAACCAACCCAGACACATCGTAAGTTTTCCTATCAGTAGTGTGCCCCACCACCACTTAGGGCAGTGTCACAAGTGTGCTGCTTCGAGTACATGTAATTTTTATGTCACCTACGTATAGTATACGATGAACTCAGAGCGATCGAGAAAGCGGAAAAAATGTAATCAACTTAGGCACCTATTGTATTCTTGAGTCATTTACTACGCGAAGCTGCGGTAACTTTACCACAGCTGTGGTGAAATAGTCGAGCATACGCCGCTGCTGTGGGATGCGGGCGAGTGCTGCCGCCGAGTCCTGCAACTAGGCTACAACTACAACTAGGGTACCTACAACTAGGCCACGGCTGCCAGTGAAACAAGCTAGTGAAACTACGTTTTTATTCGTTTCACGTAGACACAAGTTGAAGAATATATCCACATTTAACAGGAGCAATATTCTTTACTTATATGAATGATCGCTGGTGGTATTCACTCTAGATATATGAGGACGATGAGCCGACAGTGAAGAAGAAGGCGGCATGACATGGATGGCGAAGACTGTAGTGTGGCTTGGCGACGACAAGCACGACAATGACGGCGCCTTGCTCATCGACGCTTCGTTGACTGACACCGAAGACTGCGAAGGGCCGTATTTGCGAGAGGAACGCTGATAATGACTGATGCACGACTCTTCGGATAAACGGGCTTCGCTTGCACAATGCTGCGTAAGTCTCTGTAAATTTCACCTGCTAATTATAACTGCCAAGTTATCTACAGCCTTGAAAGTTTGCTAGTCTGCGATCTTCAGGTAATGTATTCTCCAAATGCTAAATGTTATCTACAGCGACCCGCCATCTTGGATCAGTGGCTACGGCCTTCTTCCTTTCAGTACGAGGTCGCTGGTGAAATGCAACAACGCCCGTGTGCTTGCGTTGTAGTGCATGTTAAAGAACCCAAGGTGGTCAAAATTAATCCGGAGCCCTCGACTACGGCGTGCCTCATAATCCGAACTGGTTTTGGCACTTAAAACCCCAGGAAGAAGTTATCGATGTGAAAGCGAACAGCATTTTTTACAACGACGATAGCTTGTGCTATATGGGTTCAAATATGATGCGCTTATGATGCAAATATGATTGAGAAATTACACAATTTGTACGATTTTAAGTTACTATCCAGCCCTAAATGTGAAATACGTAAGGATGCACACTATGAGACAGCATTTTCAAACTTGCAAAACAACGCTTCTATACGCTCATTGAAGCGCACAGAACTTTGGCGTGTACCAAGATCTCGCACCAACTATGGATTTCAGATGATGCAGTCAAGCGTCCCACAGCTTTTAAATAAATTCCACCTCACGATAGACGATTTTAGTGTACTTTCAAGAAATGACTTGCATGCGCTTTTTGCATAATGCTTGTTATCATTTGCTTTTTTCGTTCATTTGGTTACATAATGCAGTAGTTTCTATCTTGTATCTTTTGTTTACCTAATGTTGCTGCTTAAACAGTATTGTTGTTCATGTATTATTTACTTCTGCGAAAGTGTCCGCTATTGTTTAACAAACTAGTGTCGCGGTTGAAACAGTCTTTCTGTGCATGTATTACTTCTGCCAAAGTGCCCGCTGCAGGGTACTGGGAGGTGGGGTAAATCAAGCTACATGTTGTAGCTTTTTTTCTACTTTCCCAACCACATCTCATGCGCAAGTTTCTTTTGTACTTTGTGTGGTAAATAAATCAACTTCAGCTTCAAATCTAGGAATTTTGAGTATCTCTGAAACATTTTATGGAGGGCATGTGTGTTTAGCCCCTACGGACCCTTGAAAAAAATCCAGGTCAACCCTTGCTTATTGATAACGGCTGTACATAAGTGCAGGCGCATGTTAAAGTACACCATGTCGTATAAAGTAATGCGGAGCCGCCTCGCTGCACTTATAGCGTCAAATATTATTCGTTTTACTATAGCGCCATAACGATGGCATTGCAATGAAATTCTAGCTATTAATAAGGAATTATGCAGCTATGACACCTTTTGTCAGGTTCTTCCTCCATGTCGTACTTCTATTCGTGACGCCCATATTTTGTCCCGGCAAAAAAAAAATAATTTCATCCATGGGTTTCCCTAAAAGTGTATTAGCAGCGGAGGCGCACAGAACCATTATTTTTACTGTCATTAGGAGAAATGATTATTTGGCCGCCTTTGTTAGCACCCCAAGTGCCTCATAATCACCCCATCCAAAGATAGCCATGCATATGTGATCTGTAGTAGAATGTCAATGTTCCCATGTCGAGATGTTGGGGAATTCCTGGATATAAAGAATGTGTGGCGTGTGTCATCGTATATTAATAGCGTATGGGAGTCCCCTCACACTTATCTTCATCGCTGAAGTCTTCGCCACTACAGTTCGGCAGACCATCGCACACCAGCGACCTGTCGATGCAATACTCCCTCGTCTCAGTGCAACTGCGAGATTCCGAGTTCATGCAGTACTGGCTCTTGGGGCACGTGTACTCCTTGCAGACGTCTGCGAAAACAGAAAGCAGGAATAAGAACAGCCATATCTGTTGTTCATTCAGCAAGTCGAGAGAGTTTCTTGCCCCGTTCAGTGCCGACAGATGCAAGACTAAATATTTTCGCTGCCGTTTTTTGGCAATGAACGATAAATAACAATTGATTCCAATTTATTCGCATGACAATACAGGGAAACGAACCGGAACTACTAGATTGGCTGTTGCGAATAAAGAATTTTGTGTACGTAGCTCGTGTCCGAGTGCTTTTAGCGCGAGAGCGTTAAGAGTCCCGTGTCGCAGAAAATCCGGCGTCAGTGTCAGCGGCGTTGTCCGTTACAGAAAAATCATCCCGAATCACGCATCCTGAATCACGCAGGCCCTCCCCGAGGCACATAAACATCACGGAACTAATTAAATGTCTCAAAGTAAAATCGTCAAAAATTCGTGAAGTACACAACCTACAGACACGATAGCTTCGGAATGTAATTTGAATATGTGAGAAAATACAATTCTGTTACGCGGAAACTCAAACGCAATCCTCAAACACAAACAAGCACCACGCTCGGTTCCTTGCAACACCATCCAGATGGCGCTCGCCTCCGCGCATCTGTGGCAGTCGTGGCTCCCGCCATGTGGGGAAAAAACGAACCAGAAAGCTCGCCTTCGTGCTAGCGTTTGCCGCCAGCGTTTGCAGGTAAATATCACAGTTACAAAAGCTGCACTTTCCTAAAATCGTGAGAAGCTATCACGTTCCACTCTTAAAAGCGAAGCTTAAATGTCCTCCAAGTTTTTTTCAAGCGAGTCTACTAAAGAGAAAAAGATGCAGAAATAAACAACGAAGAAGAAGGCTTTGGAAACAGCAGTGAGCACTTTCCGGTTTTTGCCTGTTTAAAATGCTCAGACGTCGAAAACTCGCGTACGGCGCGATTTCAGATCGGACACTACGAAGTCATCTTCAAACAAATGCGTGTAATCAGCTAAAATATATTGATCAAATTTTGATGTGAACCGCTTTATTGCGTTATCTTCATGTCCCACCTAAGCATCAACTATTGCGAAGTGCGAAAGTTTCTTTAAAGAAATAATTTGCGAAACAGATGTAGTCATCTTACTTTGGAAGAGTTAACTTTTCTTAAATTGCTGTAAAGTACTTTGAAGTGCGTGGTATAAAGGTGCAGTACTATCTTTATGAGCTCTTTATGTAATGTGGTCTGTCTCATATACAGTATATTCAGGGTCATCAAAGTTAAGTCGACAGGTTTTTTCTATTAGTTGCTTATAGGTACATGAAACTTTTTAGCGGCTGCAGTAAGCAGGAATGTTTGTATTGAAAAGTTAGACGCAATCGTGTTTTTACACAAATTCATTTGGAAGCACTCTCCTAGCGCATCCGTGCTCCGAGATTTCGAACTGCGAAGTTTAATGGCCGTTCGCATGATTACGCATGCAAGACAGTGGAGCATCGGCACAAAGCTCCTCCCTTCTGTGACGTACCTGATGTGTACGGTGTTTAGTTTGAGAACGGGTTGGAGGCATAGGCGAAATTGATAACTGCCCGTCTTTCATTCTCGGCTGGCGATACCAAGGAACAACCGCTTGGTGTGATGTACGCAGTACACTTTATCGGGTTACAACCGATAGCGGAAGATAATTTTACGGCACATTCTCTGTACGATTTGAGATCGCACTGGGACATTATCTTGTCAACTTATTAGCTTCATTGCCACAGAATGCTACTGCAATAGCGCTGCCCGTCGAACTACAATCAAGAAAAGCGTTGGAAACCACTGTGCTGCCGCGGCTGTTTCCACCGGCACAAGGTATTAAACAGAAAAAAAATTGAAGTAGTACTTGCAATGGCCAGGACGAATGGAAACGCACTTTTAGCTACGCGGTTGCACGCGATTTCCCGCCCACACCGTCCACTTCCATCTAGATCAACGTTCATAACCACGTTTCGGCGATTTTGCGCCGCGGGCTTTGTCCACCGTCAGCGACAGAAGAGAGATAAAATCGTCAATGAAGACTTCGAAATTGACGTTCTCGCGTGTGTAACGTCGATGCCAGAAATCAGCATCCGACAGATTGCCAACAAGTCAGGACGCAGCTTTGGAACAGTAGCAAGAGCGCTAAAAAAGCATAGGTTCCATCTGAAGCACGTTCGCGTTCACCACCACCTAAGCGAGGCAGACTTCGAAAGGTGGCTCAACTTCTGCAATTGGGGTCTCATCAAGATTGATGAAGACAATTACTTCCTACAACAAGTAATATGCACAGATGGATCTCGGTTTCGCCGGAATGGCACCGTGAATGTTCACAATGCCCATTATTGGTCACAAGACAACCCGCACTGGCTGCGACTACACAAGCACGAAGTTCCCTGGAGTGGGAATGTGTGTTGTGGCAGACTCGGGGACATGATCATTGGACCCTATTTTTTAAGGACAACATCTAAAGTAAGAAGTACACGCAAGCGATACTTAGCGTTGTGATCGACAACATTGCCTCTGATCTCCCCCTGAACGACCTGCACAAAGTATGGTTCCAGCATGACGGAGCCCCACCGCATTTCTCCACCTCTGCGAAGAGCTGGTTGGACAATCATTTTCAAGGACAGTGGATGGGGCGCGCAGGAGCGATGTTTTGGCCACCAAGATCTCCTGCCCTTTCTCTGTTCGACTTTTTTGTTAGGGGCTACGTGAGAGATCGAGTGTTTTCAGCCCAGCCAACTGACATTAATGACATGAAGAACAGGATAATATCTGACAGCGCAAGCATCAAACCAGAAGTACTGCGCAGAGTTACCCAGTCAGAAAGAGAGCGGTTTATATTTTGCGTTGCCGTGGAAGGAAAGCACGTTGAAAAATTTTTAAAGCACTGATATCCTAATAGGTTTCCATAAAGACGTGAAATTTGTGCATGAGCGCAACAACTTTGAAATAGTGCTACATGAATATTAGCTGGTCGCTTGGACGATGCGCGCGGTTTCCCGACGAAGACGACGAAGTGATTTGGCCCCGGCTGTGAGCTGAACTGATTAGCGCTGCAACCGCTACTGTAAATACATCCTATAATTAGTTTAATGTGTATCTGCCTCGTTATTCGTTTAACAATGCCATAGCGAAAAATTCGTTAGCATGGGTACTACCTTTGTGGATTTCAATAAAGATGACAATATTGAGAATTGAACACTCAATTCATTTTGCGTAACCCCGGTTATCACAATGCCCGCTCGTCTAGACACCATCGCGCATTCTCAATGCCCCCCCCCCCCCTCCCTCCCCTCGCCTGGCTTCAGCGCTGGCTACCTTATCTCGGCATCGCAGTTGCTACCATCATTACGGGCCGCTCGGCTCCGTGTTTCGATAGCGGTTCCGAGTACTGCAGTTTGCGATTACGCAAGCCAAGGCTGAGAGTGTGCCAGTTATCACTTTTGCCTAGGCCCCCACCCCGTTGTCAAACTAAACACCGTACACAGCAGGTCCATCACAGAAGGGAGGAGCTTTGCGTCGGTCCTTGCGAACGGCAATTAAACTTCGCAGTTCGATATCTCGGAGTACAGATGCGCTAGAAGAATTCTGCCAAATGAAACTGTGTAGAAACAGGATTGCGTTTAACGTTTCAATACAAATATGCCTGCTTACTGCAGCCACTCAAGAGTTAATTATTCAACTTTAGTTCATTAGGCCCCCCGGCATCTATAATTACCACCTCATTCTGTGTCCCCCTGGGCGCATAACCTTATACTGTAGAGGTGGACTTCACGTACATCTAAGCGCCTAATTAAAAAAAAAGGACCTGTCAACTTCACTTTGATTACCCTGTATATAAGACAGATAATTTTGCGTACAATCTGTCAAGTGTAGTACTGCACATTTATGCATGCAAACTAAACTAGTGCTTTTTTTAACACTATCATTACAGCATCATTTCAACAAATATTCACTCTATGACACTGGTGCCGTTCTATTCGCTGCAAAAGTTGACAGTCGCTTTACCATACGCTATAGAAGATGAAGGCGAAACCCTGCGTGCTCACCAGACAATCATTACCTTACCAGACATTCTCATTCGAATGCGTTGTTACTGCATACTACTTGTTTTCTCCCACCAAACGTGGTGTGTTCGGGCGCCTTAATTAACTCTATATTAGCTAAGGTAGAGATAATTAAGGCACTAGAACCCACGACCTTAGTTGGTGGCACCATGTGGAATGGTGGCTCCATTAATCATTCGAAGGCGTTGTTAACTTCCTATTGTTGTCTCTCACCAAAGCCGGTTCAACTCCCACCAAAGGTTGTGGGTTTGAGTGCCTTATTTAATTCTACCATAATTAGCTGCGCCTTCATTAACTCTACCCTAACTAACACCAAATTAACACTATTTGTGTATAAATGCCTTAAACGTACTTCCAATAAAATGGTTGGTGACTCTAAAGACTCTGGCATTGTACTGACCTCTTGGTTGAAACGTTACAGCCGTCCACACAAGCTTAAATCCAATTATCTGGCCTGGCTGCTTGATAGGGGATGCCACGGTGGTTCGTAATCTGAAATCAATCATAGTTGTAAATATCGTACACCAACAGAAATTTTTCCATAACAAAATGCAGTTGTTTTTATATAGGCAAACTTAAACAATGAGTTGTTAACCATGTCACAATGAAGCATGATAGGCTTTTTACTGTGTTCACTATTACAGGAGCCGAATTCCTAGAGAAGACCGCGTCATGCAATGGCCGGTAGATTTTTACAAATTGGAGGCAGTCGGTCAGAAACGTCCTATCTTGGTTTAACTTTTTTTATTAGCTATTATATTGTTCAAAGCGGAAAGCAAGCATAGAACTCTCGAGGGTGCTATTTGGTGGCTTGAGCGTTTTGACGTGAACACGTTGTTTCATTTAGTCATATTGTTTCAGAGCTGAGCTTGTTAGCTCAGGGCGTGAGCTGCCAACACCTGTATTATATTTATCCACTATTAAAATCTAGAACGTCAACATTGATAGAATCACAGTGTTATTATTGTACACCGCAACACAGCATCTATATAAAAAAGTATTACCCATCTGAATCGTAAGCGCTATAAAAAAACATTTCGAGATTTTTTTCTAGCTTCATTTGTAACACGGGCTTCACAGAAATGCCCGTCAAAAATTTTCTACCTGTGGCATCACATGAAGCAACATCTCTCGTACTGATTAAAACACTTGCGATAAAAAAAGAATAAGAGGTATGCACTGCTTCGTTATTTAAATATGTTAGTAGTGCGAATGCTTGTATCTATTTTGGTATAAAATTTTTTTAACAAGCATTTCTAACGACCTTTGGGAATACGTTTTTGCGAATAACTGACACAGTTGACGAAAATAAAAAAATGAGTGCAAATAATCTTGGTGTCAGAGAAAATACAATGTTCTCCAGCATGAAAATAAGTCAGTATGGCTTGCGTGTGCCTGTTCATCTTCAGTAATTCAAAGTAGTGTTTGTAGCAGCAAATCAATGACATGCTGGTCAATGCGACATAATTTTTTTTCTGGCCGGAAAGAAGTCCTTAGTGCTTTGCAGGTTCAGAAGAAAGCCACTTTTGCCGATGCTAAACTATACGTTACAATGTAGATATGATGACTCCTAGTACTCTCTCCTCATCTGCTACTTTGTTGCGGCTTCATTCGTCATGCTGTTACAACATGATTGCCTCGCATTCCGATGTCAACGCGCAAAGACATATATGGTGGTTGGCAGCTACCCCAACATTCAGGAAAAAGAGAACAGTACCAAATGAATATAAACCGTGCGATCAGAAACACATGAGAAACACAAGATGCTTTCGTGAATCTTCATAAATTCTGCGTTGTTTCTTGTGTTTTTGTGTTTACCGCTATGTGGACTGCTGAGTTTTTATGTGATCTTTCCTCGTTTTAATTATGAAATGTTCATCTAGTGCATTGATTAAAAAAGTTGGTATATACTGTACTCCTGTTCATTTACGAATTCAAGATTTGTTTCAGATACTTCCAGTTATGTGTCAGTTTGCAATGCCTAAGCTGTTGTTCGCCAACTTGTGATGTGGGGCATCACAGGGTTTTCGAGCTGATACGCGCGTTTTAGTTTTTCCTTGCATTCACTCTTTTTGGCAACCATAACGACATGAATTAAAATTTCACTTTACATGAATTGCAAACGCCCTGTGGTTTTGCGACAACAACCACATAACTGTTCGAAAAGAAAGAAAGAAAATTAGTAGGCCCATGGCCAGCAGTAGGTTTGCAGAGAACAGCGCTTGTTGCTTTAAAAATACTTCCTAGAAAGAACAATAACATTAAGTTTGCACTAAATCTTCGTGTAACGTGTCAAGAAAGCTCAAAGTAGTTATGTGGTGTTATGTAATTATGTGGTGTACTGTGTAATTATGACACACTCGTCTGCAAAATTGTAAACTGTGTGTTTTCACATACAACTTCAAGTACCTTTAATATTGTATCTACCTGTGCGCGTTTATACGTGTTCTTACGTGTTTTTGTATTTGCTTTAGTGGATTCCTGGACGCCCGTGCAGACCACTTACGTATTCGTATTATTTCACACTATTTAGTGTTTTTCGATGCCTTTCGGGAATTAATTGTTTTTTGCCATGCGACGAGGCTTAGCCAGTGTACGCAAAAGCACTGCAACCTCGCCTTAAAAATAATGTCAATTAAAAAAAACAGAAATTCTGTAATTTTAATTGGGAATATAGAACAAATCTTTCACGCACCTGACAAGAATTCGGTTCCTCTTGGACAGCTCAGTTTTCTCGTCAGTATTCTTGTAGTATTTCAGATCGCCGCAATAACGTTTGAGCTGTACAGGATTCACCTTCAGATTCGAGTAGCCGTCGAAAATGGCAAGCTCCGCTTCGCCACAGTTCGCTGCGGGTATACAAGAGAAATATGATTAGTTAGTTAGCAGCCAACTGAGTCGAGTAGATCACATTTGTTGCTTGCTGGAAAAGCCTTCATTACAAATATAACAAGCAAATTTCCGCCTTTTGAGCGAAGCTGTGATTCAAGCAAATAGTTGATCTACTTAATCAATCGACGGAAAGTGTTACCGAACGCCGAAGGGTTCAAATACTGATTACAAATGCTCGATAGTTTACTAAGGCACGTGAAAGTGACAAATTCTATGAACCAGTGTTACTGGTACCGACTCTGGCTTTGCTTTATAGCCTGGTTTGTTTTTAGTGCTACGGCAAGGAAGTAGGGGCGGGGGTGGCTCAGGGAAATCAGACAAACGCGAGAAAGAAAAAAGCCAAGGGTGCATAGCTCTCGACTGTTCGGCTTTAATATTGTTTGAGGTTGGGAAAAGGATGTGGGAATTTTGAAAATGGCACAGGGTTTCGAGATATATGCGCGATAAAACTCGCGATAAAAACGCACTGTTGATCCACTTACTCTTTAACGAAACGCTCGTTTATGCAGTGAATCACAAACGTAACTGGAATCCCTACGTATTTCGCCGCACACTTTTGCAATGAATTTCTCGAAGCCAGAGTCAACATGAAAATTCATTCTAAGTTAATGCGCTTTGTCAACTCACCGGTTGCAATTCCTGACTTGCAATAAGCGTCATGAAGTGATAAATTACGAAGCTAATTAGTGCACTTCCGTTAATTAGTCGAATATGTTCTTCTTACAAGTAATGCCGGCCTCTTTGCATATTCCAGCTCAAGGAATGAAAAAAAAAAAATGCTGTCCGCCACAGGTGATATACAAAAGTTCTGCTAAACTTAAAATTGATCATCTGGTATACAAAGGGCTTCTCAGAAAGAAAAAAGCCTTCTAGTTGGAGAAAAACTAACCCGGGGCGATCGCCTTTACCGGTCGGTTGCTGTACCTTTTGACCTAACAAGCGGGATAGCGGATCGCCACAGCAAGGCAAAGATAGAAAAAAAAAACTTTAATGAGCATAAGAATTTCTCATTATGCTCTTCACCATTCTTATCTCTTCACGGGAAGCCATGCGCCGTCTTGACTGCGGCCGCCCTCTCACCAACATGATCTGGTAGAATTATTCGACAACTGGAAGCACATGGAAACCTCATATTGAAAACCAGTTCTGCGTAAGCCCGAAAGGTACAGGAAAATTCACAAAAAGGAAAACTGTCATCCACCCTAGTGTAATAGGAAACTACAAACGTTTCTAGAAAAAAAAAGAAGACGAAGAAAGCTTCATAGCTGAAGAAAAATTCGTTTTAGTCCAGGGTATTGAAGGCTGGACAAATGTTTTTCGGGGGAAGTCGCTCTAGGTGGTGTGACATCAACGTAAGGGAGTGAGCAGATTTCTCATCTATCAATTCCCCCTAACGACGGAAGAACAGAATTTTTACATAGATAGAATATTGAATTGCCGTAGCGCTTACCAATGCTGCCCTTTAGCTGGAGCTCTAGGACGCGGATATAAATGTGCTTGTCATAGTCGACGCGTATGAGCCAGGTGCAGTCGACGTCCTTGGGGAAGGTCTCCGGGTAACCCGGAGACACCAGGTCACCGCCCACGCCAGTAAGTGTGCCGCCACAACCGGTCACGTTTCGCGTGGATTGCGGCGGGTGAATGAAACCTGCAATGGAATCACAAGCAGATGAGAGACACCCATTATCACTTTAACTGGCACTTCAACAATGCTTTACACCCTATAAAGCTCACCCAGACTCCGCATACACCCAGAAGCACGGAGTCAACGATTCCAGCATGCACCTCCGATGTTATTCGCACCTTCGCATGACCGTATACCAACGATAATTGTATAGAAGTAAACGAACGTTTAGAGCAGCACTGCTCAAGATTGGTGTGGCTCTAACTCCATGGTGGATTGCTGCGCAAATGTTAACTCTTTTGACTAAGTGTTAAAGGGAGGATTCCCATAGCTACCATATTTACCTAATACAAAAAAACCTAATCAGACTTAAAGTTCCGGAGGATTTTTTTAGAGGTTTAGCCTACATTAACGCGAGTTATGATAATTTTTGCGAAGGCAATATAAACACACCAATTCTGTGCAGATGGTGCCATAGTCTAATTGATCGATTTGTGTCAATTTTACATGCCGCTTAAAGACTGTACTCCTAGGCTGTTTTCTTTCTACAACAATATATTTAAGTACTGTGATGACAATATTTTACGTGACTCTATGGTGATTATCAACCCACTACTTTGACTTCCGTGTAGACGGTGGCACTACTGCACCTCGGAAGTGCGTATTACATGGTACAGATGTCTATGCTTTAGTCGCTCTTTCGGTATTTATCTTAGCGGAGAAGTAATACTATAAGCGTCCCTTCATGCACGAAATCGTTGATAGACGTGACTGAAGTCGGCAGTTGACACTTCAGAAAGTCCAGAGAATCAATTCCTCCCAACAGTAAGGCGGAAATAGAAATTATTTCTGTCACAGCATGATAGAGTAACAATCCGCTTTATCCGAACCCTTCCTCCCATTAGGCTAAACATTTCAAAATGAGTCGTCTAGCAGTGCCTTTTTTTCAGTATTTATTTTATTTTTACAGTAAACCCTCAACCAGACAATCATTTTTCTTTAAGCTGAGGCAAAAAGGAGCTATGCGGTCGCCCTCTCCTGAAAACGTGAGTTGGGTCATACGGACAACGTCGTAGAACTCGCTAGTCTAGAGCACTGCATGGGCCGATTTTTGCGGCCCGGGCCCGGCCCGGGCCCGTTTTTACATTGAGCCCCGAGCCCAATCAAAACATTTATGGTGAGAGCCGGGCCCGGCCCGGGCCCAGAAATAATCTACGTTACCAGCCCGGCCCGGCCCGCCACCCTTTTACCTTAGGCCCGAGCCCGGCCCGAGCCTGGCTCAAAACCGGCCCAAACCCGGCCCGAGACCCAAAAATACATGTTTTTCAGAGTTGAGACGCCCGAGAATAACTCGTTGCACGTTACATGCGCACCACCAGAAAGCCCGATCCCGGCCCGGGCCCGCGTCAAAAAGCACACACCGTGCCCGAGCCCCGCCCAAGCCCGCGTCAAAAAGCA
Source organism: Dermacentor silvarum (assembly GCF_013339745.2). Lineage (NCBI taxonomy): Eukaryota > Metazoa > Arthropoda > Arachnida > Ixodida > Ixodidae > Dermacentor > Dermacentor silvarum. The sequence goes on from NC_051161.1 coordinate 81,037,708, forward strand.
CACGCCGTGCCCGAGCCCGGCCCGAGCCCGTAAAAAAACTACTCTACCCGGCCCGGCCCGGCCCACGGGCCGGGCCGGGCCGGGGCTTTCGGGTAAGCCCGAGCCCGTGCAGTGCTCTACTCGCTACTAAAATAACTTCCAGCCCAATTTTATGTTCGAGCCGATGTGACAGCGTGTACCATGCCTCTCTCTTTTTCTTCCCTTACATATCCGACTACGTATCTATATTATATAAGGCATAATCCATGCGCAAATCATTTTTTTCTCGTAATGCCACATTGCAGTAAATTCTTGATATAGACTCTGAGCTTAGGGTTATTTTTCATGGCGGATGGTTCCAGAGCATAGGAAACAGGGGACCACGTTCTCGAAAGCTCCTTTTCTGCTTCAAGATAAAGCAGCCCCTATTTGGTGTACTGTAACGAATGCGAAAATTTGCCGCACCGGGAAGAACTTGTCATTTTCCAACGTTCCATTTCAGCCATTACACAGCCGACATATGTTATCTTAAGGGAACGACAAGGGTTATTACCCTCCCAAATTAATGGCAAGAAAAGACGGTGTTTCTTCTTTCTCCGTCGCAAAAAGGCCTCGTTTCCTAGCCCGAAAACTGAAAGATGTTGCTGGGCAAAGGAAAAGAGACCAGAAGTAATGCTAGCTCTTAACACGATCATCCTCATCACAATCAATATTCCAGTTGATGACCTTTGTACATCTAAAGATGTCTCGTGAAAACTATATAGAGTCTTCTCCCGTTCGACACCGCCATTTGAATAAAAGCAAGCATACCCGCCAAAATAAGTGTCCTCTGTTTATTTATTTTTTGTTTTGTAGTGGTTTGCGAGCAGCTTTCGGTAATGCATTTTGCACGTCTCTTTATTTAGTTTTCCTCTGAAACCTTTCACCCAGCTGGTTACAGCTGGCTTAGTTTGAAAATGCTCCTTGGAGAGATTTTTCGTATTCATTTCGCTCATCTGCGTTTTGAAGCTGGTGATTCAAACGAGGCGCGGAGTGCTGACCCGGAGAACTGGCAAGAAAATGATATGGTAGAAAATGAAGAATATGCCGCATGATGTTTCGATCTCTTGCTGTTGCTGCAGTGTACCATGTGGGTGAAGAAGAGCTCACGCAGCCTTTTCGCAAGCTCTGCGTTGTTTCAGTAATGAAAGATTACTTGGTTGCTGAAGCAGTCTTTCTAGCGTTTCGCTTTTTCTTTTGCTTCTTTTTGTTTGTTTGTTTGTTTGTTTGCCTGTTCGTTCTTGTAAACGTGTGCGCGGTGGTCAATATTGTACTTTGTGTAAACCATAACCCTGACAGCGATAACTCGCAGCCATGAATCGCATAAATAATGTAATTTTGCTTTCATTCCTAACTATATAGAACATATGTTTCCTTTTCTATTTTCTCTGTCTCTTTTTTAATATTAGGCGCAGTGCAAGTGGTTTAGCAAATCTCGTCTTGAGAAATCGATTCACTTTTTTAATGATAAAGGAACAGCTTCAGCGCCAACTCGACTCTCAAGCTGGAGCTCTGGCTTTCCGGTTTTGTTGTACTACGGAAGCGTTGGCAAGCACTATACATAAAGTGCTGTGTCACAGGACGCGCGCAATAGATTGCCATTGTGTCAAAGCGAAAATTGACGGGTTAATCTACAGGGCAAGCGCAAAATGTCCATGGCCAGTGCCGCATCTTTAACAAATAATAATTTTTATCTGGGGCGTTCGGTCGTTCTTTTTTTCTTTCTTTGTGTGGGTGTGTGTGTTTGTGACGCGGCGGCGTTCACGCCTTATTGTCTATCGTTGCGATATGCCGGTACCAGTTTTGAATCTTCGCCAATTTCGAGTCGAGCCAATAGAAAATCTACCTATCCACCAAACTGTTTAAAAACTTCAAATACCCGCCGCAGTGGCTTAGTTAACTAAGGCGTTGCTCTGCTAGGCATAAGGTCGCGGGATCGCATCCTGGCCGCAGCGGCCGCATTTCAAAGGAGGCGAAATGCAAAAACGCCCGTGTGCTTGCGTTGTAGTGCACGGTAAAGAACCCCAGGTGGGCAAAATTAATCCGGAGCCCTTCACTACGGCGTGCCTCATAATCATAACTGCTTTTGGCACGTAAAACCACAGGAAGAAGAAGAAGAGAAAGAAAAATTTCAAGAACATTTCTGACACACTGGTGCATGGCATATTTGGTTCTTTTTTAACTTTGATTGACTGTTTTAGAAGAAAGCAAGTCTGCTGTGGTATTACTGTGTGATTGAAGCCCCCATTTTTTTATTCACGACAGTGCCTTCCATCTCATAAAAAAGAAAGACAAAAATTCACCCAGACGGACATTTAGGTAGGCTTAACTTCAATTTCCTATGAAATCTCTCCCTCTGTCTTAGCTTCAATTTCTCAGTCAACGCCTGCAAGGTGGGTTCCGATGTGCTATAGCATTCGGCTGTATTTTACAAAGATACTCGTCCTTAAATTTTATTAATTTTGATGCAAAAGTGTCAAATGGATCATTGAGTCGGCGTATTTCGTCTGTAGCAGTGAAACGGATGGTAAATTCCCATTGGCTGCGACGCCGTGTCACGAGCGCACCTCAACGGAGCAGAGTTGGCGAAAGGGTTCACCTGCTGCGGCAATAGCGCGCCAGGGGTTGCGCAAGGGGAGAGGCAGTCGCCGTGACGCCCAGTAACTCTCGCTCTCGGAAACCTGTGTTATCCGCGCATTGCATGTCCGCGCAAGCTCTGGGTGCAACTATTTTCAGAAAAAATTCGTGAAGGGGCGGGGGCTCACCTCGATGACGTATCACCATGTTCTTTTTTTTCTCTCTGTTTGACAGCACGGTCGGTTGTGCCCCGGTGCCGTGGCGGAAGGCGCGGTGCCGGGCGCCGACGCGAAGCGGCAGTCATTGGGGTGCTGCGGAGCGCAGCGTAGCAACAACCCAAATAAAAAAAAATACTGCCCCAGTCAGGTAGACTGCTCCCTCCCTGATACTGAGATTATATTTGAATCATCAAAACGGTGATGCGTTTATTTAGAATTACCATCGATCCCTTAAGAGCAGCCACAGTTGTGCCTAGTCACCACCAGCCCAACGTGTTCTTCGCTCCAACGCTGGCGGCGTTGGAAAAACAGAGAGGAAGAAAAAAAAGAGTGATACGTCATCGAGGCGAGGCCCGACCCTGCAATGATTTGTTGTGAAAACCGTCACACCCGCAAGCTCTTGCCTGCGTTCAAACTGTGCCCTTATAAGGCAAACTCAAAACTCCTCGCTTGAACACGACGAGTTCATACATCGAAGGACCCGTGAGAGGCGTTCCATTGGACACTCATGCTTTCGCATTCACAACTGATAAGTGTTTAGGTGTCCTCGGATTTTACTGAGATTGACCGCACGGCGGTCAATCTCAGTAAAAAGAGGGGGGGGGGGGGGGGCTTGGCTTTGTGCAAGCCAATGAGGAATCGCGAGAAAAAGAGAGAAATGAAAAACTTCTAATGTCGCACATCGGCACTTAACGTGTTTCAAGAAGAAGACGTACTTAAGTGCGACTTTTCTCTGTGCCTATGCCCCGAAAAGTTTAGTAGCCGCGAAGGTTGCCCAGGACCTACCTTAACCCGCACTTATCGGGAAAAAGTGGCCGACTACTACGGCAGCCTCGCTGACTTCGTGAATTCTTTCACGTAATGGGGCATCAATCACCGCAGTAGGAAACCAGCAACGGCAACCACTCCTCACGCAATGGTATTTGGTAGTTTTTAAATCAGGTGACAAGGCTGTTAGTTTACATTCGGCTGTGCAAAGTAAAAAGCGTATCGTTCAGGAGCTCAAAATTAGCTCTAAAGAATAATGCTTTAATGAAGCGTACTAAGACAGAAAGCAGAAAAGCATGAATAGCGGCAAATGTGAACTACGAAATTGAAAAAAAAAGTTTTGGCAGCGGTGGGATTCGAACCCACGCCCTTTCGGACTGGTGCCTAAAACCAGCGCCTTAGACCACTCGGCCACGCTACCGCTGGTCGTGAAGGGTTGCTTTACAAGGAAAATCCGATCGGCGTGACGGCTTTGTTCAGCCAGCCCTACGTCTAATAGCTCATTCTGTTCACGACGTCGTCCCCGATCTACACTCTGTAGGCCGTTCTCAACCATCTGTCAACTTTCCTTGACGTAACAATATAAAAGGAACCGTGCACAATAAACATTCAGCACAGCTGGCGATACCATCGTGAAAAAACTGCGCCGTATAAGAACATTGGTTTAACAATTCGAATTGTCCCAATTCTGCTTGGTCTTTAACTTCGCTTGTAGCAAAAAGCACCGTACTCTTTTGAAGGCAGATGAAATTTGATTTTTGTTTTGTTATTGAAGTTTCCGATGATGTCGCCAAGCTTTCCCTTCGTTGCTTGCGCTCCTCTCCTAATGGTCCGGATAATCACACCGCTGTTGCTCACAACGATACGAAATCATCCAGGTGCTCAATTCAGGAGGGTATCATTCGCATAATTCTTTCGGTCACCTGTCAATAATATCTGCATCATCTAAAGGTATACGGCGTTCAATGGCGTTCACACTGACATCCACTAACTCTCAGTGGCAGCCGCACTTACAGGTTTAATTAACCTGCAAAATTTAATTAGCGTCCAAGTGCATATGCGCCCTTATATGGTCATATTTGATTTGTAATACGGCGTCAACTGTGGTCAAAGGCTTTCACGCACTTGCGTTCAATGACTACCCCTTACTCTCAATCGTTTCACACTTGCATTCTCGGCCCATTAAACAAGCGCCACTACGCTCTTGAAATAGCGGGCCTGCATCTCTTACTTAAATTTGTAACGTCAAACGACAGACGTCACACAATCAACAGAATGACACTTCGGTTACCTTGAACTTTTAAAATGAATGCTTACTCTCGTCCGTGAACTGGAACATTCCGAAGAATCCAGTGCGCTCGTGGGCGTGATTTGTCTTGAAGATGATCTCCATGCGCGGCTTCATGGTGAGAAGCGGCACGGGAACCTCGACACCGCAGTACCGTCCGACCAGCTGCCGCACGTTGGTCACGCTTATGGTGCTGATGTCCACGAAGTCGTTGAGACATCTGCGTCGTGTTCACGTTTAACTCATACGCGACACTTCAGACTGCGAAACTGCTGTTACACCCTAGCAAACTTTTAGCTGGATTTCAAGAGCCCTTTCTCAAATACAGGGGTTAAGAAGAGTTCGCGTCTTAGTTAGGCTAGTTGAAAACTTACCTCGATTATAAAAACGATTAGTAATTGTATATACAAAGAAATACGTTCCGAACGCAAGAAAATAACCCTTAGACTAACGGTTACTTTCGGCTAGTTGGCGCTTTGTTAATAAAAATCTAGCGCAAGGGCAGAACCACAAAGGAAGGCGCACAGACACATGTCGTTGTCTATTTGTTTGTGGTTGTGCCTCATCGCTACACTATGTAAATAAAGAAGCTCTAACTGACCCAGCATGTTTTTCTTACGGAGTTGGTAGTTGTTCGTTCAATATTTCTACAACGAAATAAAAGAAAGACTAGAGGAGACACACAAGCAACAAGACCGCCCGCGGACTAAGTGGCGTTTCATTAATAAAAACGTGAGCTCAACGTTTTTGCGTAGTGGTCTAAAAACCCAAGCAAGCTGTCAGCGCCTTCGTCCTTCGCGCTGTGAAATACAGGAAATAATGCCCGTAGCATATATTAAGCGAGAGAGTATTCGACAACAGCAAATATTTGTGGCACCAGTTTATCGAGGAGGTAAAGGGGAAGATCCTGTTTATAACGCGTTCTTGCATACCTATAGGAAAAGATCATTCTTTTAGGGACGTACCAAAGTGCCCGAGGGGCAGGGATAAAAAATAATGGCAATATCAGTCTGTGTGGAAAAACACATGTAAGACAATGTCTCCTCCAGATTTAACGGCAACTACCGTGAAACACCAGACACTTCTGTTGATCACTTGCTCATAGACTGTCTACAAAATAAACAACATCCAATCTATTTTCGCGATAAGTTAAACCACTTGAACAGGCATGAAATTTTCATTGTGAAAATACTTGGTCCCTGGTCCTGTCCTGCTAAGCAGAGATGTGCTTTGACAGCCCTACAAGAGCTTCTTCTAGACAAAAATCTCAATTTTTATTTGATTTAGAGATTCTCAGGAACTCTTAGAGTATTTGAAGTCAGGACTACACGGAATCTAGCATTCCTGTCTTACGTGTATAGTAGTATTTTTATTGAACAGTGGACATAAAGTTGTTTTACTTGGCGCTGGTGTATTTGGCTTGCTTCTCCTGGTTTAGATTTTGTCTTGCACAGATTTACTGTTATATAGATGTTTGTGATCGGGGATACGTATGTGCGTATTTATGGAGAAATTGGTAATTGTGTATTGAGACAGTGAGCTCTAATGTAGCCTACCTTCCCATCTGTGAGCAGCTCCTAAACAACAGCATAAAACAAGGAAAAAAGAAAAAGAAACGTCTTTTTGGTGTACAGATGGAGAACATGTTTTAGCTTGCTTTCACGGTGACAAATCGTCTTTAAGTTTAACAATGCCAACAAAGTATTTTACATGCCATATGTCTTCGAAAACGCAGGAAGTATACAGAAATTTATTTCACATGAGAGCTAGGTAGCGATGGAATGACGCCGGTGGAAGATGAGTTCTCGGTAGGTCATTTTGATGCGAAAGCGTCAATTGCCTCATTGAACGAAAAGGCCGCTGTCCGGCGTCTGTAGCGGCGAAACGGCACCTAAATTCTCATTGGCGGCGACGCAGTAGCCCGAGCGCACCTCGACGGGGCAGAGCAGGCGAAAGGGAACACGTGCTGCCGCACTAGCACGCCAGGTAATGCGTGAGGGGAGATCGAGGCCATCGCCGCGACGCCAAATCACCCTCGCTATCACTTTCCGATGCCTGTGTAATCCACGCGTTCCTTGTCCGCGCAAGTTCTCGCCAGCGTTCTAACTGCGAATCGGTAAGGCCAAATCAAAACACGCCAAGCGTATCCACGCGCTCGCTTGCCCGCGGAGAGTTCATATCTCGAAGGACCGCTCAGCGGCGTTCAATTGGACATGCGTGCTTTTGCACTCACAACTCATAAGAAGTGTATAGATGCCCTTGGATTTCTTCCTGAGCTCTTGTCTTCATCCTTGCTGTTTTGCGTAAAATCAGCTACACGCCTGTGTTCAATTGAATACTATTGTGTTCGATGGATACTACGGTTTGGTATACTATAGTTATTGAATACTATGGCTTTCGATGTAGTACGAAAGGTTACGTCTGATCTATCAGCACCGCTGGCTCATGTCACGAAGCATACATTATAACTGCTTGCAAAAGCAGATAGACACATCAGAGGAATAAATGGTTATCATAGACAACCACTGTAATAAAATTCTTGAAGCAAACAAATACACAAATACGATATTTACTTGGGTACAGCTATACTTTCTTGTTTAGATGAAAATCCAACAACGCAAAAGAGGATAGATAGTGAAGGTGACAGACACAGCGCTGACTAACAATGTTTCTTGAGCTGTTCGATTTCCTTCTAAACATGCGCCTACCAGCTCAGTTCAACACACACCCACTTTTGTCTTGCCTCGGGAGCCCGTTCTTTAACCGAATGATGAACACACAGTTCTCACTCGAAACCTTGAATCAAAATACTGCGTCAGAACACAATTTTAGTATTGCGCAACTGCTATATTTCTTGTGTTACAAGATAAGGCGACATTTCATTGTATGACGACTGAATATCGCGGACTGAATATTTTCATCAGGGCGTCCTTACAACATTTGTAAGCAAGCAAGCAACATTTCTCTTTCCACTTCTTGGGAACACTATAAATTCTCGAACAAATTTGAAATAATAGCTCATGATAACTGTACAAAATTGTTATTTGTTTAAAATGTAACTGATAACGCGACATCCAACATTCTGCTCTTTTTCCAAAGCGGTCTACCCTATAGTTACTTTTTTTCTTATCAAGAGGCATAATTTTTGTGGCATGTTCTGTTTTAAAAGCACTGCAAACAAAAAAAAATCTGTTTGACACTATGGTTATTTCTGACCACACAGAAACCAGTCTTTATAAACCATGTTGAAAACCACAGATTTTTCCGGCATGTAATGATGCGTCGTTTTGGTGTTTGTTTTCATTTTACCGCGCGTATAGCGCTTAGCTATATGACCTCATCGACTTTTTATAATGTGTGCCGAGCTTAGCAAGCTCACGTTGAGACAATGCCTGAACATGGCAAACCACTTTACCCCCTCAAACTAATGAGAACACTTTCCTAAGGGTCGGGATCGAATAGATTCATACTTGCCCCTTGGAAAACGGTGGTTCGAGGTCGAAATGTAGAAAGGTGATCTTGAGCGTTTCGGACTCCTGGCCCTTGAAGAGGTAGTAGCAGTGGATGCTGGCCGGGTACGGCTCTGGGTACTGAGGCGACGAGAAGTTGCCAGACTTGCTCGCCAGGCTGTCGAACTCCATGTGGCAGATGCCCAGAACAGCCCTTGCTTGTAATGTCAGCAACATTAGCCATTCAATGAGCGTTATAACTGGAAGCATCTGCAAAGTGAGCAAACACGAAAGCGAGAAAGTTTGTGATGCACGTCGTCGGCCGGCCACAGCCTGCACTACTGAGCGGAAGTTTTCGGTTAGGCCCAGTGCGTTCATTTCAACAAAATAAACGTAGAATACGGATATACCCTGCCCATCCCCTACATGGAACTGTTCTTTAGTAACGTGGTGGCTTAGCGGCTATGGCGTTACACTGTTAAGCAGAAGGTCGCGGGTTGGATTCCTGGCGACGGCGGTCCCATTTCAATGGGGGGGGGGGGGGGGATGAAAAAAAGCCCGTGTAACGTGCATTGTGTGCAAGTTAAGGATCCCCACGTGGACAAAATTAATCCGTAACTACAGCGTGCCTCAAATGCAGATCGTGCTTTTCGTACGTAAAACCCAACATTTATCTTAAGAATGGCTTGTGTACACCTGGCCTAGAAACCAGAGGCCAAAGGGTTCCAAAACTGGACTGAATAAAGAACGAAAGAAACGCGGTGAAACAGTGAGAGTTTCGAAACAACGACACGGAGCATTCATCGTCACTAAATGGTTCTGCAGTCCTTCTTCTAATTTTACTGCGGCAACAGTAATCATCTCGAAATTGCGCTCGCTTTCTCTTAACGACTTCTTTGTTACGCGGTCGCGATTTGATCATCGACATTCCAATTTTTCAACTAATCATTCCTTCACTTTCAGCTTAATCCGCACCATGTGGTGAACAAGAACAAAACTTTGCACACTTGGTGATTGAAGCGACGACACGACTGCACCATAGTAGTGTGGAGCAAACGTGCTACTTACTGAGCTATCACGCGCATTGGTTTGACTAAAGCGTGGACACGCAAACTACAATGTGACAGAACGGGAATTCATAGTGGGCTTGTGGCACCATAGCGCAGTGTGTTGCCCCGCTTTGTCCCTTGTCGCTTGTGTGTACGCTTTTGCTATAACGATGCAATTCCAACCAACTGAATCCTCCAATTTCGGTGCCTGGCTCTCTGCACGAAGTTTACACCACCAGCCACGCATACCCGCACAGTGGTGGTGTCCGTGGATTTATTTCTGAGGTAGCAATAAGCCGAATGCGTTCACGCAAGAGAGATTGTGCGCGCTGTTAGCAGCCGTTCGTATCGTGGCTTTCAGCACTGCAGTCAATCGCAGCGTTCCCATTGCACACACTGCGCATCTAATCATTTCGCATCAGCCAGCAATGTAACATCTTGATGCAGCGGGCGTCGTCAAGCCATCATCATCGTTGTCATTGTCCCACCGTTGATGTGCCGTCGGCTCCGTCATGCCGCCACTGCTGCTGTAGCGGTTCTCGCTGTCACCCTGCCGTCTTTTGCACACTGTTGCCTTTCTTGCCTAGAATCAGAGGGGCGTACCCAAGATTCCCCAACTTCCGCACAATGTCGGAGGTGTCACTGGAGAGAGCCGAAGAAGAAGCCGATGTAGCAGCAAGCTATAGCTTGAGAACTGAAGGCATTTCGGAGGTTTGCTGAACATTTCTTCCGCTAAGCAAACTCACCAGCCGACAAAACTTTGCCGAATTTGTCAGGACTTCTCAGTTAGAAGTCTACGTCAATGTCTTCGCTATAGAAGCAGCTAACTCACGTGTGACTGCGCGTATACAGACCCTAAATGAAAGCGAGTTTGCTAGGACAAGCACCTTGGCTCAGTAACACTACACTGCAATTTCTCAACCCCAAATGCCCAGATTGCACGAATAATGCCGCTAAGAAACAGACACCAAACACTGCTTCACGCAATGCAGAAGGCAGCCACGAATACATCTCTCCCACGTAGTACTAAACAGTTTCAGCTCGTGATGTATGCATGAGGCCTGTTCTATGGGAATATCGTTCGCCGGCACGTCATACACGGTAGCTTTGTCCCGAATACGTCTGTCAAAACAGCCTGTCCCGTGGGATGGCAGGCTCACAATACAGAGTGACGCCACCCTCTCCTGCACGCTCGCTGGAAGTGCGGGTTACGTACGAGCGCGGAGCGAGGTCCCCGGGAGACCGATGCCTTAATGCACAACGGGCTCGAAGCCGTGCACCACGGACTTTGCCTCCAGCCATGTCGTGGATGTAGCAAGATATATATATATATATATATATATATATATATATATATATATATATATAAGCACGGCGGCGGCACGCCAATCTTGCGGGCCTGTAGGGAGCACCGGAGACAGAAAAAGAATGGCTCTCGCATCGATTCGCTTCGCGCCGCTACGAGAAGACGCCACGCGTGTCCTCCCTACGTGGACGTACGAGCTGGAAGTTGCCAGAGAGTCATCGAAGCGTGAGTGCGAAACAATAGGCCGCTCCCATCGTCGATGAGAAGGAAGTGCGGGTTTAGCTTGCCGCAGTAACTCTTGGAATGGACAAAGAGTCCCGCGGGAGGGTGATGGGATTCTTGGATAAACTCGCCACTCAACTTCTGCCACCAGGCACGTCCCTGTCGAGAAACCTGCTGCGTCTTTAGCTGATTTCTTTTTTATGTTCGTAATTTATGGCATGGCGAAACGAGTGTGTCATTACGACTGCTGTTGCGGGAATGGCTGTGTGCGCAGCCATCCGGCTTTCATAAGCAAATCATGATGAATGCGATGTCATCATTGGTAAAAACGGAAGCGCCTGTATTTAGCACGTGACGCTCAATGACGTTTCTGTGCATTATAATTCGATTCATTGATGCGTTATTGCTACAAAGACGCCGCTGATATCAATTTCTCGAGAAGGTGTCGTGAGCATCGTCACATTTACTACGGAGCTACCTAGTATAAATCCCACGAATAATTGAGGGTTTCATATGTAGGCGCAGATAATTAGCTCGCCGTGTGTGATTGAAACTAATGATTCTATGTGTTTCTTCCGTTTTCATCAAGCCTTGCATCCAGCTTTACTTATTCAGCAAATATTTATAAATAGAATAGTAGTTCTTGAGCATATTGAGTTTGTTGGAGTTTGGAGTTAGAGACAGATGAAAATTAGAGCCTGAAACATGAGCGTGAGAGCACAAAACCAACTCTACTTCTGTACTTGGTAGCAGCATGAGCAACTCTGTAGACAACAGGATCGCCAATATTCATTCGGTTGTTCATCAAAATGAAGCATCGGCTGCCTACGTTACATCAAGACACTACACTGCAGCTACCGGTGGTCGCAAAATTGTAACATGATGCTTAACGGAATTTGGGTCAAGCGTCGCCAAGGTTAGAAGTAGACGGTAGGAAGGAGGTTTTTTCATCAGGCCGGCACGGCGAGGGCCATTGTGTGAGCCATTGTGCGCCGCGCTGGGTCCCAGGGTAAGTTTAATCAGTTAATATGCGACGATTGCCACTTTTGTGGGCATGTGTGGTAGGCAGCTGCCTCTACTTCGTTTCATACATTGCGCTGTGCGCGTCGGACTTTAAGTTAACCATTAAATAGCGCTTCGTGCGAGTTAACCGCTTCCGCTCCTGCCTGTTCCGTGATGAGGGCTACTCACGTGCATTCCAAGGAAGCCACGTCACCTCACAGTGTAAGTCTTTCATGCTACTCAAATGCTTCTTAACTGCGCGTGGCTCGCCCACACTATGCCTACAGATGAAGCTGTGTGTTCGGTTGTAGAAGGTTAGATCTTAGTGTTGCGGAAATGTTTAAAACTATATGCATGCCTGATGTGCATTTTACGGGATGCGTAAGCGGCGCGGAACAAAGATAAGGCCTTTATACGTATCCTAGTCATTGTTCTGCGTTTTATGTATCGCTTGCAGCAATGAAACAAATAGTCAAGACTGAAATTCTCATCCAGGAATTTACTGTTTCATGGTCCTTTATACCTCACATCTCTGTTGTGCTTTCCTCATTTGATCTCCAATCAAGTCGAAAGCATCCAAACGCACTATATATTCCTCAAGTGGGTATCACTTTATATTACCTAATGGTCTTGTTACCGGATTCATGACAATGAACTAATCTCCCCTGCCTCAGCTCGGTATAATCCCTGCTCCAGTCTCTCACTGACCCTTGTGCATTGAATTTAACCTTTACTTTTGCTGAATTCAGTGCATTCCTTAAGTATGATTACATTCACAGAGTTTCTCACTATATTACCTAGAGGGAAATCTGGGGCTGCTGCGTTGTTGTATGTGTGGGAATGCCGGTATATGGTGACTTCGGATTGTCTCAGTTCTCGGTGAGCCAGGACACATTGAAGACGCACCTGGCTAGCACCGTTCCGATGGTGAAAACGATTCGTTTCCTACTTAAGTAGCACTTAAAAACCGTTTTAGCTTTATTATTAGAGAAAACATGTTTTGTTTAATTATTAAGACTTGTGATTGGATGTACAATTAAATAAAACGTTCAAAGTATCATGGACCGCTGAAGTTGGAGCGCAGATGATAGAACTTCGCGCTCGCTTTGGAACATTTTGTCGTCTGTTCTTGCTTTTCATCGCTTGATTATGCATTACAGTTGAGTATAAACTTTATTGAAAAGTGTAATACGGGTGAATTAGATTATTTTATTAAAATTTTATTTGAAGAACGCATTGTCTATGCAGCCATATTCAGCTTTTAGACGAAGTCTCGTACAGCACCAGCCAACGCAAGCCTCGCACACGCATTCCGTCGTTCCGATGCCGGCACAGTGCTCGCTAGAAAACTCCCATAGACAATGGCGCCAGATTTTCCTCTAGGCAAGTAAGTGAGAAACTCTATGATTACGTCCAACTGGTGTAGCAAATCTGTTGAAAGTGGCTTCACTAAGCGGCATAGTCAGCGACGTTTCGTTTCTCAACGAGGAATAATGGGGCTTCTAAGTCCGGCGACTTCCTTCAATCACGAGCGTCTGCTCGTGTTTTGCGCAATTTGCATAATCTGTCGCGAATTCAGTTCTCCCCAATTCACTGGTCCCCGCAAACAGCCGTCGGCGTTCTCTGACAGTTCTTAAGCACATGCGTGGATGCATATGCTGAATTGCGTTGCATGGCGGAGAGCCAGAACACTTCGGCGTATATGTATAGGCATTCGGAAGTAACCATGCGCCTGGGCTGCCTTCGGAACACGGTAGTTCAATCTGGTCCCAAAGAGCTGCAGCGCCTCGAAGGCTGCCTCTCAGGGCCGAGATTTCAACAATCGAGGGAGGCCCCGAAACTCCGACAGGCTGGGACCGTTAACCTACTTAGCGTAATGGAGCCACGACTCTCGCGAACAGCGTGCGTTGTTCAACAAGGCCCTCTCGCGCCGCTTCTGCCGTACGCGGCAAAACTCATTAGCGCCCGAGAAAAGCCTCGCGAAGGGAAAGAGGTGAGGCATTACACTCGGGTTCCTCCCGTGCGCTAAGTCGAAGCATTACTGGAGGCGGTTATCTTGATTAGACGCCCACCGCTCACCTCTTAAAGTACCCGATGTGACAGCCTGTCAGCACTTATTAGCGGAACGAAATGCCCGTTGTTTGATAGTAAGTGGCGAGTTGAAGGTAATCATTAGTCAGTATTTCGTCCATATCACGTCGTCGGCAACGTATTTCTCTCTCTATTGTTGGTGCATGCAGGTTAGCACGTCACGTGACCAAGAGTGATAAAGCTTTATTCCCCAGAAAGCGGGGCAACAGGGAAGCGTTTCCCGGAAGTGACGGTATAAGTTAGACCACTGTGAATGCGTGCCTGCCCGGCTGATCAGCAAGACGCGGATACTTTTACCACGCGACCCCAGCGACACACGCGACCCACGTGACCCAAGGCCCATCATCGGCCCAGTATTCGTTACACCATCTCGGCGATAAGCCAAGTTTAGTATTGCACCATCTCCAAGATCGGCCCACTCTAGCCGGCGATAAACAGATTGAGGAGATGAGCCAAACCATGGGAAAGAGGGCACAGAAAGCTTGGCTTTATTACAGGAAATATTCGCTTGAAAGTGTGCATGTGTTGTAGTGAGAAAGATCAGGTGCTGTTTGTTGTGTTACTGCGTAATTCTGCAGAGAAAAGTGCCGAACATAGGTACATCCGTAGGGGTAATACAGGTGGCTACGTGGAAGTCTGTTCATTATTACCGCGTTTCCTTGCTAACGTTAGTCCTGTTGTTCGAAGAGGAAAAAAAAGATTTATGAAATTGTGATGCAAGCTACGATTATAAGACATACGGCGTTTGGCCCTCAGGAATCTGACGACCGAACCACCTAGGTCTTAAAGTCATGTCTTGCACTGTGTTACTTAAATACTTTCTTTTCTTTTGAAATATTACCTAACGCCAGCTGGGACACGCTATATGATCGCTCTCCAATGTATGAGCTGTTCAGCCGAACAGCAGCGCCCAGCAGCTTACTGTCAGCAATTTTTCGGTCGTTTCGCAGAGCAAGCTTCTCTTGAAAGACAATGCACTATTATAGACTGCATTCGCATTAGCACCCTGCTATATGCGCATGTCGAGGAATTTTGGACATTGCCCATTCAGCTACTGTCAAACTTCGCCGCAGCGCACCAGCGGAACTCGATGGGCAGCATATTCAAAAAGGAGATATTTCAGTAAAGCCACCCGAATTCTAATAACCTTCAGTTCATGACGTCGAGAGTGCACGTCCTTTTATTAACGTGCCCATTTACGGCACCTTATTCGTAATGTACGTATTTGCTGCTTCATAGCAGAATTTCTGTCAGGAATAAAATACTGCTATAACCCAGAAAGAAAGTTACGAAGAAGGGTCATAAATACGCATGTTATTGGAAGTGCGCACCCTGTCGATGTTTCTAACTGAAAGTCGTTGAAATTCAGGCGGCATATCAAAATATAGTATTTAAAACTCTTGCCCATTTATTTACGCTGGTGCATTGCGGTGAATTTCAACACATAGACGCAGGGGCAATATCTCAGCCTCTTGGGTAGGAGTACGGCACAAAAATGCAGTGTGTTATCAGGTCGTTCACGCTCTTCATCGTCCGGCTTCCTGCAGTATCGCGCTTCCCCGCCATTTACCAGGGTGCTTCGTGCCATGTTACGCGCCATGTTCAATTGGTTCGTCTATGTTGATGACCTAAGCCGTGCGATGGTCCAGGACACCCACACACGCGCACACAAAAATAGACAAAAGCAACTTCCCCCGAATTTCGCTGCTGTGAACACGTTTTCTCGTCTATCCACTAAGTCAAAACCGCTCGTTATTCAGTGTTACTGTCCTCAGTTGCATTTACGACTGATCGCCTAAATGCATGAGCGTCTCGCCTTGTGTCCGCCGTCACCGCAGCGCTCCCCATGAACGAGCCGTTCCAGGAGCCGTCCGCCGTCGCCCCGGATCACAGGCCATGCGATCGCTGGCTGGGGTCTTCCGCCATTGCACTTGCCTCACAAGCGCCGTCGCGATGCGATGATAACAGCGCCCCGAGAGGACGGCGGTACAGAAGGAACCACACTGCAGCACTCATCGGTTCTGATTGGGCCGCACGACTGTGCCAAGCCTGCGAGTTCAGTATGGAAAGCACATCAAGCAAAGAAAAGCAGAAAAGGGGGGGAAAAAAGACAAAGAGCGTGTAACACAGATGAAGTAGCAGTTCTTTATTAACCTATTTAATTAATGAGAGAGGAGAGAGGAAGGGAATAGAGAAGAATTGGCAGTCGGGGCAGCTATATTTTGCTCGCAACTGCGGGAACTGGCGGAAAGAACGAAAGTACAACCGCGATGACACAGAGCCTATTTTTATCGCATGCTTAAGGCCAATATGTTCGCTCGTCATGGCTTTGTTGCCAGCTGCCCCATCACCGAATTCGCAGCATATCGCGCCACTAAATCTCATTCGCTGTCAAAATGGTGTCATTGTTTATTATATTTATGCACAGTTTCTTATCCTCACTATTCATCCTGTAGGCAATGTTTGTACTTGATTTCAGACTGTAATATTTCGCAAAATAAGAAAGCCATATAACCCAAAAAAGCTGTCACAGCTGTCGCCCGAACCTGCCAACGTGAGGATTCCTTACCGGTCATTCAGAGAGAAATTGGTAGTGCTGTAATGCAGTGAACATAGAAATTAAGAAAAATTCCACGTCAGTAATTAATTTTAAACCACGCATAAATAATAGAGAACGGACACAAAGTAACAGATGCTACGTACAACTCTTACAAATACTGAAAACGTAATAGCCTTGCACGTCAAACAAAAGTATATACATTTACAAAGTAAATCGGCCATGAACGGGGTTCACTCATGCAACGTGAAAGTATGTATTTGAGATTTAAACGTATTAAACGCAATACAAAATTTAATTCAATTTCTCACAACTTTCTCTTTTTTCCTTTTAGTGAATTCCCAAATCAGCATTCATGTTTTTTTAGGCAGTTCCTCAGTCTTCGTTTTCCTCATTTTTTTTTTGTAACTGCAGCTGCAAATACTTGTCCCATTAGTTTAAACCTGATAGCTCTTAAGTGTATATTTTGAGAGCGCGCGTTAGGTGTATGTGCCGAATCCATGTTTGTCTGATCTCTGTGTACACGCGTTTCACAAACTACCTGGACGTAGCAGGGCAGGCATTTAACCCAAGAAAAATCTCCACCTTTCATTATAAAGGCAGCCTCTCTTTATATAGCCTATTTCCTGTCTCAAGGAAACATTGTCATACACTATACGCCTTGCCAACGACAACAAAGCGATTAACGGAGCTGTAATTGGTGGTAGCATCTTAGATCTGGGCTGAAAATTCAACAAAGAACCGACGCGCCGACGAAAACACAAACCGCCGCACAGGAAGCACAACTGTCGCGAAATCTGCGTACTCTGGGTACGCGCTGGTTTATGCTTTCCTCATCGTGGGGGACAGACTATTTTATTTCTTCCTCTTATTGTCTCCTCATCTTTTTTACCCTCTCCCGTCCTCAGCAGTGGAAACTAGCCGATCGAACTGTTATTCCTGTTAACCTCCCAGCCTTTCATCTCTTATTTTTTTAACAGCGAAGCTGTTTAAACCGGCCGTAACGTGTGCCGCCTGTCACTGCATTGCCTGGCAACCACTTCGTGGAGCGTCGCGCGCTATGCTCGAGAGAGAGAGAGAGAGAGAAAGAAAAAAATGAGAGCGAGAGAGAGTGCGTGCGTCATGCGCTATGCTCGGGAGAGAGAAACAGAAAATGAGAGCGAGAAGGGGAGAGAAAGAAACAAATGGTAGCAGCTACAACGAGGCAACGCGCAGAGGCACTGCCGACGGCATCCGCGCTTCTCTGTTTCCCCGCATAAGTGCTGAACAATCCCGGTGTTTGTGACGGCAGCTTCCGCCAAACCCCTTCCCCAGCGTGGAGTAGCAGGCTAGAGGCACTTCACTCAGGCCGACCTCTCCACCTTTCTGCCTTTAAAACGTCTCTCTCTCTCTCTCTCTCTCTCTCTTTGTGAAGGCAGCAGGCGACTCTGGCGGCTGCTCGGCCGAGCTCCCACCAGCTGCGCGCTACTGTGCATGCGCCGTGACGTCAACCCGGCGTGTCGTCTGCTGCGCACCGCCCGTACACTGTGCATAGCCTTCGCCCCACTTCCCTTACGTATGCTCAGACTGCAAGTGCTTTGCCAGGCGATCCCCGATGCCACGGACCACGAGGAAATGCTTATACACTTCGTATAACTTAGCACCAGTTGGCATTACGTTGTATAACTTAGCATCACTTCGTATAGCCAGGACCAGCTAGGAACCGATCAGCTCCGCTGTGTCTTTAGCCTTGCTCCACTAGTGCAAGCTACCCCGATTTTTTCCCTCTCTATCGTCATCGTCGTGCTAGTTTCAGTGGCATTTGTGGATGCTTCCTAACGAGCTGTATAAACAGAACGCGTTCGTTGCCTTTCGCTGCAAATCCGATGGACTGTGTAATCAACGCCGCACTTCTCTCGACCAAAGAAGCCGCCAGAAAGTACAGCCGCCGTGTCCTACATACGCCGCCGTACGCAGAGGCGCAATTCACTCGCAGCCTACCTCGGACCTCGCACGGTGCTTTTAGTTCCCCGCACCTCACGTACGAGCCACGTGGTAGACGCGCGCAATACCACCGAAGCGTCTTGCAAAACCGCGTGAGTAAACGACCCAGTACATTTCCGAGCCATAAGACGTCCGTTTCGCAAACATCGTCCCTTCTAGCCATCTGCGGCACGCATGTTCGCGTTTATAGCATCCGCACTCGGTTAGGCTCAACTAAGCGCAACTTGCGTTTCCCAGCCTCTTCCCTCAACCTCTCAGGCAAGCCCACTTCCTTCTTGTGTGTGTGTGTGTAGATCCCGAACCCGAAAGGAAAAACGCTAGCGCCGCGGGAAGATGGCGGGGAAAAAGGAAGCTTTGCCATTTTCGCATGGACGCAACTAAAGCGCCGCCGAAAATGGGGAGACGACGTTCCGTTTAGTTTCGCCCACGTATCCTGCGTCATTTGCATGCGGCCGCCATGTCTTCTTTTTTATTTTTTGTCTTCCTCTTTACTCCGCTTCCTTCGTTCCTCTTTTTCCTTCCAGCTATGGAGTATCCCAAGGTGTTTTCGAAGTGAGCAGCGAAACCACGCTGTATACGCCTAATGACGCGTCACGGTGCTCCTTACTTTTTTCTTTTCTTTTCTTTCTTTCTTTTTTGTGCTGTTTCCAAAGCCGCGTGTATTTCTGTATTCAGCTATGATGACACGGGTTGCAAATAAGGTAGGTGGTTATGGATTGCAGCAGGTGGCAATTGTGGTAATGGCGGCGGCCGTTTATTTTTCGTTTCGACATGGGGGCCGTGTTATCGACAAAAATTTTAGATCTAAGAACGGTGAAGAAAAAGAAAAAAAAAAGATAAACTGCAAGAAGCTTCTTACGGATAACTTTCTTCCTCTGTGGCTGGCTCTCTCTGTTCGCACTGAGCGGAGGCTCACGGCTTTAAGCTTCTGTACGAAAATGGGAAGAACACGGGAGAAAGTAAAGAAGGTACAAGACTAACAAATACCATTCGAGCGTTCTATTTATTTGTGTGTTTTTTCCACGCGTGTCGCGAGATGCGACGCGCGCAAATTGGCCGCCGAGTGTGAGAGTCAGCTTTATTTGTTTGTGTTCCCTTCCGGGTGTTTTTTTTTTTTTTTTTTCTCGATCAGTCTTTTGGGAGGTAGCCGAGGAGCTTCATATGTAGCGTGGTTTTGAACGGCTGAATGTTCGAGGACGCAAGAAGGTGAGAGAAGAAAAAGAAAGAACAAGCCTTGCCTTAGATATGCTAAATGCACGGCCGCGTCATAACATGACGGATAGCGACTGCTACTCCTTGTTATGGAAGATAACACGTAGGCTAGCGACATAGTATCGCACTATGGCGGAAACTTCCGCAGACTTATACGGGTTAACTCTGTGTGTTCAAGTGCGCATATGCGAGCTTGTTAAGAACGCATTTCTTTTTTTTTTCTCCGTGCTTGTTATGTCTCCAATATATGGCTTATGATTATACACTATTTTTTACATGACGCTCGCGTTGTGTAACCTCCTTAAAGGTATGGTGCCGTTCTCAGAGGCCTAAGCTTTCCTTCATGTTCCCGAGGATGAGGATAATACAGTACATATTTTACAAGCAGCGGCGCAAACTAGACGAGGACGAAGAAAATAGAATCACAGCTCTTGCTTTGTGATTTTCTTTTCTTCCTTCTCGTCTAGTTAGCGCTGCTGCTTGTCATATGCGAACTTCCGCCAACTCGCTCACGTTTCCCTCCTATTGATAATGTAATAGATCTCGCGTTGCATGAGGAAGCTGCATGAGACTTCCTTTATTTTTGTATTGACATGATAAATATCAGATGGCTGAATAATGCGGCGCCGGCAGTTTGCTGTGTCAAGAAGATTTACTGTTTTGTGCATGTGCGGCTATATATTTTGATATTAGAAACTGAAGGTGCTACGCCGCTCGTGTACATGTAAAACATCTCCACACACATATGTCATACTATTGCCACATTGTAGTGACGGTGAAGAACACAGTTGCGAAACTCTCAAATATGAAACCAACTTTATAATGGGTGAACCTGTGCCCACAAAAGCAAGATACATTCGAAGCACGATAGCGGCAAGCAGAGTCGGTGAACGTTGAAATCTGATTTGCGGGTCAAGCACGTGGCAATCTATAGATGACTCGTCGAAGGCTCCAGCGTAATCGGTGGTGGCGGCATGCCTTCCAGAAAACACTAGACAATTCGAGTCACGCTTACAATCTGATTACACAAGGTTTGATGAGAACATACACAACAGATAGAATCAGCGATACCATTCGAGGAAGTTCCAAATCATGCATCCATGAGCGTCTTGCTCTGAGCGATAACTTTCAGTTGTTAGTGGGTGAAAGGAACATAGTACTACATGTTTTTGACAACCATAGAAAAGCCATAAACACAATTTACGACCCTTACATCGTAAGACGTTCAGAGGAAGTCCTGAATTCCATTGTACCCTGGGCCGAAAAAAGTGTTTATGGCTTTTCGATTGATGTCAAAAACTTGTACTACTGCATTTCTCACGACCAATTGTTACATGCAGTCGAAGAGTGCATTAACTTGTACGAGAGTGTTCAGTTTGAACGTGTGTAGGGTTTGCCTGTGAACAGTTCTTTTGAACTTTTGTCATCCTATCTCAAGACAACCCACATTGTATGGGAAGGCAAAAATTTCATTCAAAGAGCTGGCATTCCATTGCCGCTTGCATTGCCCCCATTTTAAGTGGCATATTTTTTACTAGAATTGACAGAGCTGTGGCCGAACGCCTCGTCAGCCAGAACATTACAAAGTTTTTATATTTGTCGATGACGACTTTGTTCTTTTTGACGATGACTCGGAAGCGAACTGGTCGCACGCGCTCAATATCTTGTCTCAATTCAGTGAAACCTTTACCCCTTAACCCTCACGCATGAGATGCCAGAAAGAAATGTTACTAAATTCCTTGACAATGTATTCATTTTTCACCCTAATCACCTGTGCTGGCGCTGTCAACCACGTTGCAATAAGCCTGTCCTCTCTTGCAACTCGGCACACTCTGAGTTAGTCAAAAGAGCCATTGTTAACCTCTGATTCCGTAGCACTCTGACTAAATCATGAGAACATGAATTAGCAGCTAGCTTAGATTACCAGTCAGACCGGCTGTCAGCGGCCGGCTATTCTTTGCCTGCGCAAACTTCAGTTGCTGAAGCCTTGCTCAAGAACTTCGGCTTTCGCCAACCGCAGAGCAGCCTTCAGCGGATAAACCAAATGAGGTAGATGTTATACCGTATTACCACAAAATACCCCATATTCTGAAAAAAAAAGAAAAAAAATCAGCAGAACGATCAAAATCACAAGTAGTTTTATGAGTGGCTCGGAAAATGTTTTGGCTCTGCCATGGTAACTACGGCGTAAGGGGACTAAGAGATTGGGAAAAGAAACGTAAGATCACCTTCGTCTCCTAGCAATCCTAGCAATGTCGTTTATAGGATCCCCCTCTCTTCTGGTAAGAAGCATATTGGGCAGGCGGGCAGGTGCCTTAATGACAGGCTTAGAGAACGCAATAACAATGTCAAAATGCACATGATGTGTGGCTTGTTATTCATCGTAAATCGTCTGGATGTGAGCCATTCTTCAGCGCATGCCCCGTTGTATACTCCATGCATGACAAGCTCACAAGAGAAGTCATTCAGGATGAAAATATTTTGAGATTAGGTCCGATGTGCACAAGCACCCCATCTGTTAACCTTTCCGACAAGGAACCTGCTTTTTTCTTAGGAGGTATTTATTTGCGCATGCGTGGGGGCTTTGTGCGAGCGCATAAAAATGTGGTCTGGAGAAATAAACCATTCGTTTGTATTTTTCGCTATGTGTGTCGCCTTTCCCTTCTTTATGCGGTCACTCACTTGGCGCTATACAACCCGAACATCATGAACCAGCAAGCCCAAATTTCCACTATACTGATTTGAGCAGCGTCTTTTTCAGCAAATAAACGCGACGTGTATGTAGATCCGCTAATAACGCTGAACTATGCCACTGTGCTCAATAATTTTTTTTAGTTGTTATACAGCACTTTTGCATCGTATTTGTTGGCCATGCAGCTAAGTTCCTGTTATCAAAACCGACCACGCAGTGACGTTTATCGTTCACCGAAATTTCAGTAGGATGCGAAGGGTTGGTATTGAATCCTGTGTGGGTAAAATAGAGTCTTCTTTCGTGGCGACTTGTTCCCCTGTCGCAATGAAACAATGGCAACAACTGCTATTGTTGTCGTTGCTGCTGCTGCTGCTTCTGTCGTCGTCGTCGTTGTTGTTGTCGTTACTGCTGCTTCTGTCGTCGTCATCGTTGTTGTTGTCGTTGCTGCTGCTTCTGTCGTCGTCGTCGTTGTTGTCGTTGTCGTCGTCGTTGTTGTCGTTGTCGTTGTTGTTGTTGTTGTTGTTGGTGTTGGTGGTGGTGGTGGTGGTGGCGGTGGTGGTCATCGTCACCGTCTGCATGCATATTATGAACAGCTAAACAGACAAAGGAAAATAACACCACAAAAGAAAGTTGATGACCGCACAGTGGTCGATGGAACGTAAAGCGTAGGTGTAACGCTGAGGTAAGGACAGGTTGAATTACTGAGCAAACGCGGGTATATGTTGGTGTGATTAGCCTTTGAACACTGCTTTACGCACTTTCCGGTGCTCATCTATCGATGCCTCTAACCGTTCTCCCGCGAACTTCGCTCACTGAGTAGTCCATGGTCTAATGATCCGCGTAGGTAGTAGTATTGGGCTGCTGGGCAGAGGCAACCGGGTTGGAAACCAACTGTCTGACAAACTTGGGTCACCGAGTGTGCCACTAGGTACGTGGCGCTCGTGAATGAACCACTTTGGCACCAACTTCGGTACCGAGTATGTGCCGCTCTTGATTTGCAAAAATAAATTATTTAAAGCCCTGTGCTGAGCGAAATCGAACCAGCGTCATATATAGTCAGGCAATCTTTTCCCAGTATATATATACGCTCACCTGCCACGTGCGGGCTGAGGAGCGGCATCGGTAGCCGGCGCAGTGCGTACTGCAGTGGAAAGCGTGAGAGAGCCGCCCGACTGCATGCATGCCTCATAAGGCACGCTTCTCGGCATTGTCAACACGGTTTGTCGCGACATTTCTTCAATGCTAATCGCATTTACGCCGACAGTTGTTGTGAGATGGCGTCTGGATATATTTTTTTTTTCACTCTAGCTGAGATTAAAGGAACGAAGTAGAGTTGGGCAGTCCGCGTAATAATTTATTTATTATTAGGGGAAGAAAATTCGGCTATACCAAAGTAGCACTAATCAGGAAAAAAAAGAGAAAACACGATGAAACTGGAATCTAATAACATAATGAACCAAACACGGCACGCACAGTAACGCGAGTGACAAGCATGTAAGTATAGTGTCATCATTATCATCAGCAACAGAAGCACGGCCTACAGTTATTTGGCGCACTGACCACGTCACGCTGGGAGAATCTCCCATGAAAACTTGCACGTGAACTTAGTGAATGTATACCATAACAATGAATTGGCAGTCAAAGACAGTCCGTGAGATTTCTGTCCTCTAATAAGTGACGAAGGCCACTGAAGCGTAGCGGAGATAACTGGGGGTTAGCAACATAACGTTTGCCAAGGACCGAGGAAGCCCGATCGAGACCCTAAAGAAAATTGGTTGCACGATAAAATTAGGAAATTTTGGGGAATAGGATAAAACAGGCTGAATCTCGATACGGGTAATTGGATACCGCAGCCTTCATCCTACAGCGCCTTGAGTCAGGACGATAATTGTTGGACGTGTGGTATACGTGTGGTAACTGGATAAAATTGGTAACAGGTGGTACTGTAACACGGCAATAAAATTAATTAAAATAGTCAAGATTATTCGTAGTTGAACTGAAACTGTTACGATTCAGTAACCCTGAGCACCTATTTCGCATGATTTGAATGACAAAGCTGCCTGCAACTATACGCCTAACCATAACGATAATTGAGTGGTTTCGACAGCAATTTGCTATGATTGTGCACCAGACGCCGGTGATACAGTCTCTGCTTATCGCCGCATCTAAAGTGTCTATACAGTAAGCTGATTGCGCACGCAAGAACTCCTGGGAATCTACCTTGTGAGTTGAAGTGGAGGTAGAGAACCATAATAGGCAAAAATAATGCATCAAGAAATGGAGTACGCAGACGTACGTACGAGGGAGAATAATCTGCCCTCCAAAAGGGATGTTCCTTGTTTTCGACGCAGCGTGCGTGACTGCTTCTCCCAACGCATTCTTTGGCTCGGCGCCGAACTGCCGGCGTAACCCGATTAGCTCGTTTCCTGTCGCTAATTCCGCAATTAGCCCAAGCTCTTCACGCGCGACACTCAGGGGAAAGCACTGTGTAGAAACGTTTTTTTTTTTTTTTTCTTGAGTCTTTGCCGCTACTTTGTTAGCTCGTGAGCGTCCACTAGAAGGTAAACAAAACGGAGAAAAAAAAGGAAAAGAAAAGCGGTAATGCCATAAGGGGCCGAGAGAAGCGCCGCCACCATCGGGTCACAGTTCGATCCGGAGCGCAAGAGTCGATGACCGCGGGCGAAGTAATTTTCTGCAGCGGTCTCAACAGGTGGTATGCCGTTGAAGTGTATAGAAATCTCGGGATTTTAATTTGCGCGTCGACGGAGACGTTGCTTGTTTGGCGGACGTATTGCTGAATTTGCATGTACTGAGCCAAGTGTACCTCACCAGCAACTGGCAAGGGTCCATCAGCAATTCCTAACCGCCGCGGTAGCGCCACGGCTATGGTGTACTACTATTGAGCGCGAGGTCTTTGGTTTAGTATTTCCGCATTCTTGCACTTCCCTCTCATCGAAATGCAGCCGCGACGGCCGCGCTTCGATCAGAGCGAAATTAAAAAAAAATGAAAAATGCTTCAGCACGCAGAATTAGGTGCGTGTTAAAGAACCCGAGGTTGTGAAAATTAATCTGGAGTTCTCCACCACGGTGTCTCTCATAGCCCGAAATTTGCTTTGTTACAGTAAACGACTTGAACGATTGAGTCGGCGTTTCCGGAAGTTTTAACGAAATAGCTTAGAGTTCTTTTGTGAAGTTCTGTTCTCACTCGCCAGGTCACTCAGCAACGCTGCTTCGGTTCTCGCTATGAAATTCCTTATGCCTTCATTAAGGCTTTGCGTTTTTTATCTTTGAGCCATCAAAAATGCTTCAGTGTCAGTTGCTTACGAAAAGAGAAAAACATATCGTAACCTTTATTTCATCTTTCTTTGACCGGATTATTTAAGCAGAAGACGGTAGAAGAGATCGCTGGGATTTGGCGGACATTACTTGCATGACAAATCGTATTGCTTAGGTTAGTGAAGTATCACTTATTACTGTTTTTATTATTTACTATCTAGAGCACTATTTGGAATGGAAGAAACGAAGCCAGATAAAATTAGACCACGTGTACTGACCATATATCATACGACAAGCCCCGCTTTCGAGATATGCCCACCGAAGTGGACGAGGGAAGCTTTGGTGAAACAACTGATTGGAACGTCAGTGTATTTTGCAGTCCAATTTGAAGGCGGACACTTCAGAACGGGTGCTAGGTTCTCATAAATTCTGATACGCCCAGATATGGCCTGAACGCTGGCCTGATATTAATTCCCAAATCGAATAGAGCGGCGAATAACCTACTTATTTAAATTCTTGTTATCAGAAATTTGCACATTGATTTTAAGATAAATTAATGTCCTCCTTTCTAAATGCCTTACCGGGAAAGACCAAATTGCGGTAATGCCGTAGGCAATTTCTAGATATATTTGTTGGAAAAAAAGCTTTAGAAAAACGTGATAAACATCAGTTCCTTTCCCGGCACTGTGACAAGCTTTGCAATGAGAGAAGGAAAGCGTGAAAAAAATTAAAAAAAAGGTTATTCTGAGTTGCTTGTTTTAGAGCCTTTTTTACCGCTCGTGATATCTAGCCGTGAATATATAAAAAAATAAGTCTGGTATACCAAAGGAAACGCACAACCATTACCACACAAACCAAAGTACTGCTGAAACTACGGCGGAGATATAATAACAGCAGCTAGTACAATGATACTGATCGAGGACGGCTCTTAACGCCGCGAATGCTTTCACGTGAAGAGGGAGTGTGCGATTACTCTCGATAACGGTAAGTAGTCATTTCACCACGCTCGTAATCGTTCGGTTTCCCAAGATGCAGTCGAGCGTTCTCACTTCTTCAAACTGCCACGGCGCTTTGAAAGTTGGAGCTGCTGCAAAATTTCGCTTAAGTCCCTGTAAAACCCCAGTCTAGTGGTACCCGAACTTCCGTTCCCTAAGAGATAAGACGGTCATAAAATAAATACTTTCTGAAGCAGAGAAGTTTTTTGCCTGTGGGTCTTAACGGTATCGCCCGGAAAACCTTAAGTTTAGGAAAACTTTCATACGCAGCCTTTGCACACCTGACGATACGGTTTTTAACGCCAACCTAAGCCACTTCTCAATGACTGCGGGACGTCTGAAGATCATTTCTCTGGACAGCATGGTCAGTCCATTATCGTAAGAGATAGCGTGGAAAAGAAAGAAAATATAGACAGACAAGGTATCCAACACGGAAACGCCGCATCCTAGGGGAGAAGAAAATAAAAGAAAACGTTTCAAAGTGCGCGTAAACGTGAAGCCAATGTTCGAATAAATAAAAAAAATTACGTTCAGATCACCGTCTGACTTCGGTCGTCCTGTTTTCTTAGCTAATAACTTACGTCGGAAATATCGATAATTATTTTTATAATATTTTCCTTCGTCTTCGATAAGGCGACCAGAAGCCGAGAGTCTTGTGTATCCAGGTTCATGTAAATATAAATCTACCATCAACAAGTATCGCCGTCTAACTAAACTTTGTGTACGTTAAACAGAAGAAGCAATGCACCAATAGGCAACATTTTGTTCTTTGAAATGTTTACTCGCACTGAGGTAGCGCCTACCAATGTTCAGGAAAAGTTCTTAGAGAGCTAATGCCGTTAACTTCCGGAATAACATGCTACTGCTCTTATCTCTATTTTTTATATATAATTGCACATAGCGTACATTCTTTTTCTCGCCCTTTTCCAGTACTTCATGAGGGGGACCAGCTTTTAGCTTTATCGCGAAAAAAACGGATCTCCTAAAAGATTAGGTGCGACCAAATAATTGCGCCATACGTACATTGGCAAAATTTTACACAATAGCAAAAAAAAAAAGAACACCGCAGTTTGATGCCGAAGAGGCATCAAACTTGCCTAAACTTATATCTTGCCTAAAACCTGCCGTGGTAGCTCATTGGCTATATGGCGTTGCGCTGCTTAGGTCGAGGTCGCGGGATCGAATCCCGGTCACGACAGCTGCATTTTGATGGGGGCGAAATGTAAAAAAAAGACGCTTGTGTACTTGGATTTAGGTGAACGCTATTAATAAATCCCAAGTGGTCAAAATCGCCTCCGCATCTCCCACTACGGCGTACTTCATAATCAGTCCCTCCCGTTGTTAGGCATATAAGAACTTCAGAAAAAGAAAATATTCTCACCTTTATGAGTAAAAAGGTGTAACAAGCGCCACTTTAAACAGAGAAGAAAGGAAGGAAAGGGAAGAAGAAAGCGCAGCGCGACACAAGCTTGGGCTTTCCCTCTTTCAGTTTCATAAAGCCACGCAAGGAACGTTTCAAGCACACAAACGTGTGCAGAATAACCGTCGGGCATGGACCGCCCCATTTGTTTCCCTACCGCGTGTCCGAAATGAAAAAAAGAAAGGAATCAGTTTTCCGGACTGCACTTCAGTCATATACTCTTATATTTCACGTCACGCATGTGAAACAAGCGGATCGAGCGCGAACGTGGATGCGACTCTGAAAGAAGTAACCATCATGAGACGGTCATTCACGTTCCTTTTTTTTTAAATCTCTTTATCTATTCTTGTTCTTCGCTGCGAACACCACAAAGGGGCACACATTACTGGGGCACGCGTGAAGCGTAAGGATCGTAACTATTAGATGGGTAATTTGGCGCAGGTACCGTGTTGCTGGAGGGGAAGGGCCTGCTACATCGGGAGGCCGCGGAGCGGTGGCCGAGGCCATTGCTCGCAATATCCGGGGCCTCGTCACAATGCCCGCTTCGGTACGCGAGTACGTGCTTACCTGCCCCGATGCGGGCGTGCGCACGGAGGCACGGTTTCCGGCTGGCCACACGTACCGTGGTTTCTTTTATGGGAGCGTTCTTGGTTTGCCAGCCTATGCTCTTCGGGCCGGTGGCATAGCCAGTCTGATCCTCTGGGCACAGCCAGCGAAGGGATCGACTCGCCTCGGGTTTTGCGGACTTGATGCGTTCTGTGGTCCGTGTCCGAACAAAAAACGCCGGCCGCACATGGCTTTACGGTGCACGTGTCTGGCAATTCTTGCAGTTTTGGCGCGGCCTGGTGCCTTCGCATCATGGATGCTACTTTTGTTGCAGCTGCCCGGCCTTCCTTTTTATTAAACGTGCGTGAGGAGATGTTGGCGCCTGTGGGAGGTGCCTGTTATTAAATTGTTTCTAAATGTTTCTAAACCCGACAGAAACACTCTCAGCACAATTGAGTTGTAGTACACTTTTCGGAACAGTTAGTGATCGTGACCTTTTTTTTATTGATGATACTATTATCAGTTTTGCATGCATAATCGCCCGCTCAAACTGAATACTCTGCTATCCGATTGTTGGCCAATCCATCAGAGCCGGTGTGTGCCGTCTCCACAAAAGAAACTGCATTACACTAGACGTACACTGCCCTGCGCCTATCATTACTGAAGCTTATGATTTCATAAAAACTTATCATATTTTTACAAAGGTGTGGTTTTATTTACAGGTGGGGATACATAAAATCACATGAAGGGAGCAGCCGAAGGCGAAGACCAGCCCGGTGCGATTAACCGCCCAGTTCACGCACGCGCTCCACACCACCTCTTTGTCTTCTAACTTCCGAGCGTTGCCGGGACAATATTACAAGAATGGGGGGTCAACATGAGCACGTAGGCTTCCCATCATACTTTTCAGAAGATCCGAATATTAAAACATTATTGGCGTAGCGCGACATGGTCTCTCGGCAGGCATTTATGAAATTAAAAAAATTAAAATTAAATTATGGAGTTTTACGTGCCAAAACCACCATCTGATTATGAGGCACGCCGTACTGGGGGACTCCGGAAATTTGGAACACCTGGGGTTCTTTAACGTGCACCTAAATCTAAGTACACGGGTGTTTTCGCATTTCGCCCCCATCGAAATGTGGCTGCCGTGGCCGGGATTCGATCCCGCGACCTCGTGCTCAGCTGCCCAACACCATAGCCACTGATTTATGAAACTATGAGAGCCCTTATCACGTCTCAAGTGAGCGTCAAACTATTAGGACTCTACTCAAAAACAATATGTCAGCAGCGTGCCAGCTTATATTTTGTGCACAAGTTTGGTATGTTCAGCATGAGCATGTCTGAAGAAAACCAATTGTGGAGAAACACGTCTTTGGACAACACTAGCGCCTTTACTTTTTATTACTAAATGCTGAGCATAAATGGAAAAAAATGTACGATGTCGCTGTACAATCGGCACGAGGTCAGCCTTGTTTCGCAATGCGACTCTTGTCAAACATTTCCAACTACACGAACATGCAGGGTAAATCCGCCTGCAACACCATCGTGACCATTATCTTTCGCACTCTATTGTCAACGACACATTAATTCTTCGCTTTCTGCCATTTGTGAATTCACTTTATTATTTTAATAACGTACGCCATTAAACCATCCCTCCTGCAAATTGGACGCGCGGTAAAAGCGACTTCAGCCCATTGCAATAAACAGCTTTTCTTTAGATTTTAAGGTAATCTTATTAGATTACTAGACTGTGGGAAAGTTAAGCCTGAAATCGGACCCTTCATGGAAAGCGAGTGCGTAGAAAATATGTAATTTCATTTTTAACACACTAAATTCTATTACAATTTGGCGCGGTCTCCAATCACTAATTTCAACGCTCCATGAGGTAGGCAGCATGCGAAGTGCGTTCAAAAATAGAAAGGATAATAAAATACAATTTTGTGCCTTGGTGTTCAGACGAACAATCATACGACAAATCGATTTCTATTCATAAACATCCACACGCCCTGACATGGAATATTCTGTAGGCAAAGTATTCTGGTCAATGGGTTAACAGTCCTTTCAAATGAAAACTTACTTTTTTCTTTTGTTTCTCTCACATGTACGCATAGAACTGAACATACATTTTGCTTTTATGCACGCAACGCACACACACGCAAACGAACACATATACATGCACACGCGGAAACACACATGCATGCGCACACGTACACGCGCAAACACACAATCAAATACACACATAACCACGCACAAACACACAAGCACGTGCGCACACACACGCACACACAAACACACGCAAACATACACATACCTGCACACACACACACACACCATTAAGCACGATACATTTTTTTACTTTGCCCGCCGATGTTTGTTATCACATGCGTTCAAGTTGATCTGTAACAGTGTGCCCGAAGGTGTAAAGCCGCATCTTTTGAGAAACTTTTTCGTCGTTCCTATCATTAAAGGTCTTACAACACAAAGTGTCCAGAACACTGGCTTTGGTAAGAGCTTGTTCTTTCTGGCGCGCAGTTTCATTTTTGAGATGAGGTTACAGAAAAGAAGGCTTTTAAACTTCCATCCCGTCCTGATAAGAAACGCGGGAGAAAAATAAAACAGCTCCTAATGCGATTTGGAGCCAAGGCGTTATTGCCTTTTCACAACCGCAGCTTGGCCTGCTGAAGCAGGAGCTGTTATGAAAGCGGTTCCAGGTCTAATCACTTTGACACCCTCCGGCTTGCTTCAATAGCAACTACAAATGCAAACGTTTCTACTTTGAACCCAGTCCCAGCACAAACAAAAATAAACTTTTTTTTTCTTTTACAATCACTTTGCTGGCCTGAACACAAATTGAGTTTCTTTCTGTAAAGGGCGCAAAAGGGGTTGCCTTGCCAGACGTACGAATTGAGATTGCGAGAGACTTCTGCGTATTTTCATTTCGTAGTATGCCTCTCTATCTCTCACTATATCAGCGAACATTCTGCGTTCCTGTGCTGCTTAGATAATTAGTCAAGGGAAGATAGCACAGAGATATGTAAATGGGCAAGCATCGATCCTGTTGCAGCTAGAAGAAAACTACGAGTATTCTTACAATTGAGTGGTCACTAACCGCTGTACGTTGCTACAAAGATAAAATTGTGGCATAGCACATTTTCCGCGTTAATGATAAAGTAAAGTTTCCCTATCTTACACATGCTAAAGGCTCGGCTGGTATTTGTTGTTATATATATATATATATTCATTGAAGTGGCGTAAGAGTTTCCTTGTCTGATAGGAAGAAGAGTAGAATAGATCAGATATCTTTTAACAAAGCATGTCTGCATCTCGCAGTAATTAAAGTAGCATACATTTGACGCGATGTGCAGGGAAGGCTGCAGGCGTTCTTTGTGCGGGTAACACGCCTATGTGTGCAAGCATTTGTTACACGCTGGTTTTATTTAAACACGGTTATGGCTCATAAATTCGGTGGTAAAGCGAGCAAAAGTCATCCAAACACACCCTACAAAAGGGCATTTCTTTTTTGGGCATGTACACCCTTCGCATTTGGCCAACATTCACTTTGCGAGGCTTTTCCTGCCTTCATACCACGGTCGGCAAGACTGGTAGTAACAGGAAGCGGAAATATGAAGTTATGTTTACGAAGTCACACAGCACCGAGACCTCATTACGCATCAATTAAAGTTAGAGCAATTGTTTGACCTTTATTTCTGGCCACAGAAAAAAAACATTCGGAAAAGAAACTACAATAAATTGTTACTTGAGTAAAAAATTATACGTATAACAATTGTGTAAGTTGTAATTGGTTCGCGTAACTATGTATCCATAACTGAGAACTTGCTCCAGTGTGTGAAAAACGCTACTATGAACTTCGCGCTAAGTTTCCTGTCCCTAAATTGGTATTCGGAGGTGTCAAGCTATATATGCGCAGCAAGAATGATAGGCTGGTCTTTGGGGTGTTACGACTTTAAAGCGAAAAAGCGAAGCAGTTTAGAGGTATTCTCAAACTTATGGAAGCTTTAGCGTTGTCCCACTTACCTCGCCACAGCTGCCCATCATTTAACGTTGTAATCTTTTGTAATC
Organism: Dermacentor silvarum; assembly: GCF_013339745.2. Classification (NCBI taxonomy): domain Eukaryota; kingdom Metazoa; phylum Arthropoda; class Arachnida; order Ixodida; family Ixodidae; genus Dermacentor; species Dermacentor silvarum. Next base: position 81,070,460 of record NC_051161.1, read on the forward strand.
GTTGTAATGAACCTGAACACGCGCTGTTTCTTTTTTTTTTCTATTACAAGAGCCAAAACAGAGCGGCTTACACACGCTGAGAGACGTGTCTGTAATAGAAGCGCGAGGCGCGGTTGTCGCAGGCCAGTACACGAAACTCTCATTAACTGCCACGCTACGCGCAGTCTCCAGTTTGCCAGCATCGCATTATAATCCTCGCCGAGAAGGCACAAAGCCAGGCTCCTTATGCGGATCCTCGCTCGCTGTGCATTCATGGTAAGCTCCTTAAATCTGGGCTCCCTCATCACTGCTTCAAGAAAGAAAACGAAAAGTAATAAACGATAGAAAGAAGAAAGAAACTGGGAGTTTTTACGACCGCAGTGAGAAGCACTCACAGCAATAGAGGTAGCACAACGCTTAAGCTCCATCGCTTTATTCTTTTTCTTCTTCTTTAACAGCGGAGCTGTTTAAGATTTTCGTCTCCCCGTGTAGCATTCGCAAAAACTCGCCTAGCAATGACAGCTGTGCCTCGCTTCGCCTAGCTCCTCCGCCGCCGCGCTAGTGATGACGTCACTGCGCACAGCTGCGCCTTGCTTCACCTAGCGATAGCCAATCTATAGCAAATCAATAGATAATCGATAATCGATGAATAAGCAATAAATTTCGGAAAATGCTGGAATGACTTGGTAGTGCTTAGCCCAGCCCAAATATGTGATCAATGCCTTGCGACAGCCAATCAGTAGACAATCAATAGCTAACTGATGATCCATCCATAATAAAAACATCCGTAAAATTCTGGGGGATGACTTGGGTAGTGCTTAGCCTAGCCCAAGCACATGGCCAATACCTTGCGATAGCCAATTGATAGCCAATCAATAGCTAATCGACAATCGATCAATTATCAAGAAATTCTGGAAAATGCTGGGGATGAGTGGTAGTGCTGAGCCTAGCGCAAATACGTGGACAATACCTTGCGGTAGTCAATCAATAGCCAATCAAGATAATCGATAATCGATCAATAATCAATAAATTCCGGAAAAGCATAACCCGTAAGACCAGGACCAGCTAGCTGCCGGTAAGATCTGCTGTTTCTTTAGCCTCGTGCCACTAGTGCAAACTACGCTAATTTTTTTTTTTCTTTTAACACGAAAGTGTTTTATGCCGGGGTCCACCAAGACTTCACTGACGTATTTCCGTCACGGAAATACGTCATGTTCTATGACGTATTTCCGTCACGGAAATACGTCATAGAACATAATACAAAGAAAGAAACCAGAAGAAAAAGTTCCACAAACATGCAAAATTTGGAAATCGAACCCACGACCTCTCGGTCCGCGACGATAGATCGCCGAGCGTTTAACCCATTGCGCCACAAACGCATTTGCAGAGAGCTACACAGACGCGCCTTATATATCTAAAGCCCAGACCACACGTACGCTTGCAAACGCGCGCAAGCTCGCGTCCGCACGCCCACGCATGCGCAGACGGTGCGTCACGGCTCGTACGCGTCGAAACGCGGCGCGATCTCGGTGATCAGCTCCTCTCAGTTATCGCGCGCCTGGGCTGCCTCGCTGCCTCGCGTCGGCGCGCCTGGCTACGCAGCGACGGCGCGGTACATTCAACTCTCAGTTAAGCAGAATTATATCATGCAAGAAAGTGCTTCTTCTTCACTTTTCGTGCTGATCTAACAGCTCCAAAAAGATAACAATTACGTTTATAGATATCGAAGCATTTTGAAGCACTTTGAAGCATTTTGAAGCATTTTGATACGAAGTGGCGTGTGCCAAGGTGTAAACAAGTGAAGCCAGTGGCGCGCGCTGTCGCGCGTATTTGTGGATGCAAACCGCCATTCCTCGCTAGGCGCGGCAACCGCAAGGCGCGTAGACGCGAGCTTACGCGCGTCCGCAAGCGTACGTGTGGTCTGGGCTTAACACTCCTCCGTGTACCCGCGCTCTTGCTCGTAGCGGTGCCGCCGCCTACGAGCAGAAAAGAGAAGTACTGCATTATGACACTAACGCGCACCGACAGTGAACGCTTCGGTGGTCTCAGCACTACGACGCCTCGATGCCAGCATTCGAAGGGACGCTGGCATCAAGAAGCACTACCAACGCCACCTAGGTGGCGTTCACCATACTCAGCACAGCGGAGCGTGGCCTCCGCAATTAGCTCTGAAAATGTTTCTGAAGTTGATCGCGGAGGCTGCAATTACGACGCGCTGTACGCGCTGATTTGACTCGGTGACGATTCAGTTACGTGCTTTGTCTTGCGCGTTGTATTAGTGTGTCAGTTACGTGCTTCGTCTTTCGCGTTGTGCTAGCGTGTTCAGCGTAGTGCAGCTTCCATGTGCACGACGGTTGCTCATGGTCATCGACGTTGGTAGTCGTGATGGAGGAGACGTGCCACCAGGCGTCAGCGTGGGTGCATCAACACCTAAGGGCGCTTTAGCCACAAAACACCAATAGACATTATATATCAATGTGCAATAAACATTACACTACTTCTGTGAAGACACGTTTCACTTTCGTGTTCTATACCGATTCCTATATAAGAGGGATCAACCACATTTTTTTCACTTTCCGACTCTGTTTCTCAAGACAGCGCGTTACAAGAGGTTGCATATTCTGTGGCGCACCGCGCTGGGGATCTGCAACATTCGTTATTCCCTTTCACTGCTGCAGTTGGCCCTTGATTTGTTCTCATAGAAAAAATCTTCAAGCTTACGCAGTTGAAAACGGAAATTGTCTTTTTATTTACCTTTGTTCGAAATGGATACGGGGTTATAGCAATCCTTACATATTGCGCAGGCTCTACCGAGGGTCGGCGGCGTCTTCGTTCCGTTCTTGACATTTGAATTGTAACCCGCATGCCTCAGCAGCTATGCCGCATTAGCTACATGACAATTTTTTTGTTTGTTTTTGCAGAACGCGACAGGATGATCCGAATTACGACCAGCCAACAAAGATTGGTTTCTAAATGAGAATTTAGTACTTCAGATATGCGCGTCTGCTTCCTCTGACTGATTGATCTTGTCGTCGCGTTGCGTATAATCTCGAAGGAAAAAGTGTTGGCGGCTAGGCAGGAGAAGAGAACGGCTGGCCAAAACTATTACAGAGGGACAGTACTGCAGCACACACTTACAGTATTTATGTAAACCTTGCTCCATATATATATATATATATATATATATATATATAGATATACACGGTAAAGAACCCCACGTCATCTCAATTAATCCAGTGTCCCCCACTATGGCATGCGTCCTAACATTATAGTGGTTTCGGCAAGTAATACCCCTGAATTTAATTTCATTATTGTTATTATACAAGCACCCAAACCACTACATATAGAGTATCCGCGTTCAAGAAGCGCGCGCTCCACAGTGATAATACGGCGTTACCACCCCAAACCGAGACAATCACATTAAGCAATACACCTGATCGTCCCTTTTCACGCGACGAGGTCTTCCCCGCACAAAACTTGCAAGGCAAAAGGTCCGTCTGATCAGTCTGAGAGATAAACTGAATCCGTGCTATCAAGTCAGCTTCCCAATTAGGCACCAATTTGCTCTGCGGAGGCTTTTAAAGCGAAGCTTTATGTGTCTAGGCGAAATCGCATATTTCTAGGCGAAATCACGTGTGTACAGAAATGTACAGAAATGTGTGTACGCCGCTGTCGATGAGTCGATGAGACGTGACGAAAGGTGGGGGGGAGGGGGGGGGCGGCGACATCGACGACACAGACGCTCTTTTTGCAGGCAGTTACGGTTTCAAGGAGACTGCCAAGGGGAACTAATTGTTCGCGTAGCTCCCACATGAACTCCGCTATTCAAAATTTGATCGTTGGGATAGGTAGTGTCGAGGACGGGCCACAAAGTACTCATTTGCTGTAGCCACCTATTGTTGATAATTCGAAAGTCAATTACCGTAACTTCGCTAATTACGCACGTAAGTGCGGAAATTGCTCTGTATCTAGAGGCCGCCAATCCGTACACTCGAATGGTAAACATAACGTGACCAAGATTTATGTATTCTAATTTTAATAATTTGGTGCAGTTGAAAAAATAAACAGCCTGCATGTTGATTGTAAAGGAGGTCAGAGACCCTTATTTCTGTAGCCCGTCAGGGAGCACGGCGCAGAACGCGCGTTTGCTCCCCGCCATGCGTTCGTTCCCCGTGAAAGCGCGCGTCTCTCGCACCCTTTCACTCGCACATACAGCATACGGCGCCAACCTTTCCCTTTCCCTCAAGAACCACTTATCATCATCATCATCATCATCGGCGACGATTTCATCGCCGTTGACGTCATACGGAACCTCACGCAACGGCGACGGCAGAAATCCGCTTTGGAGTGTTCATATAATTGCTATTGCAGTAAAAAAAAAGTGGAAGGGCAAGTTTAGATTATCTTCGTTGGTGTGTTGCTACAAGCGCACACCGACCACAGAGAATTCAGTTGATTCTCGTGTTTATTTTCTGTTATTCTCGTTTGGTGAAATGAGCGCTGATTGGAGAAAAATGAATGCTACAAAATGAAACAAGAAAAAAAAACGCTTTTTACGAAACTAGTTCCTCCTCGGAGGCTCAGGCTCGCGTCGTGGTATTGCGGCATTACCAGCCTGATGTAATCGCCTCCAGGTTGAAATTTCCTCGAGGGCGACGTTCCAGGAGTGGTGATGGTGGTGGTCCGGCTGAAATACACAGGACGTTCTAATTCGCTTTCGGTCATCGCAACACAAAGGTACAGACCACCCGGTGCAGAAGGCGGGCGCCACTTTCAGAGCTTCGCAAATTCGTTGTTATCCAACGCTTTCGCAGCCATCTGGGCAAAAGTGTTTTTGCGCTGGAAATCGGTGTATAGACTACAAGTCGAGAACCATGGGTCCCAACTTCTGGCTATTGGCGCGCCTTAGGCGTCGTCATCGCCCGAGTCATCGTCGGTGCCGTAGTCGGCGTCCAGCTGCGTGCTGTTGCGGTCGAGGTCCGTGGAATTCATAACTGAAATCTGCGTGACCTCGGACGCAATTCTTGCTCTGGCGGTCGTCGCAAACGTGGCCGGCGACGACGTTTCGAGTTCCGAAAGCTCCGTCTCTCGTGATGCGTTCGGAGTCGTTCCTAGCGTCGTTACTGTCGTCGAAGCTGACTCAACGAGCGCTTGCTCGCTGGACGACGAGCTCGTTGCCGTCTCGTTTCGCGTCGCGGTGGTTTTTTGCTGCGTAGATCGACCACTCCGTGTACCTTTTGGCGTTCGCTTGATGCCGCTGGCCAAGTCGTCGTAGTAAACCGTATCGCCGCCGGGAGTCGTCATGAGTTTTGTTGTGGGGCGCTTGTTTAGATTAGGATGCTGTATATTAGAGATGGGCTTGCGCGTGAGGAGCAGAAGGATGGCGTCCTGAGTGGATTCGTCGAGTTTGGGTGCCGGGCCCATGGTTTCGGATGTTTCGGTTGGTTCGGGCTCGGTGGGGAACCTGCGCATAGTTTACAAATACCGAACAATAAGGAGTACTCCTGAAATTTTTTTTGCCCACTTGGTGATTTGTCATCCTGAGCACTTGTTCGACTGACAAAATTGAGCTCAAGAAGAATAAGAGCAAAGAACGCATGCTTTGTTTCACGCTCCTATGTGTATACTAACTTCACGTACATATGCATGTGCGTGCATGTTTAAGTTGATTTTGAAGGACTTATTCTTGGTCGCGACTGCGATACTCAATACAGACGTATGAGCTACCGTTTGCGTACTATATAGTCATGCACTGCATTTACTAGTTACTTATTGGTAGGTCCAGCAAGATATTTTGCATGTGCACATGCGAGATGTAAGGTAATTACCGGCGTACGCAGCCCTACATATATTAGGAATCCTGTCTCGACTCATCCTTTCAAGTGTACTGTCCACAATGATGAAAGGTACAAGCTTGTCGAAATTTCACAACTTCGCAGCCTTTGCTGATAATGATGATTAATGGAGTTTATTATCACTAGGGCCAGATATGATCAAAAAGCGCGATGTGCCGTCTTTTCTCATTTCATATTGATTATGCCGATAATATAATAGCAGTCACGTTCTCCTCGCACGTAACTGATCTGTAAGCTGGTAGTACATCCCCGAGGCAATTCCTGGTTTTGCGCCAATGCAAAAAGGTGATAATAACATCCAATCCACTGTTGAACTTATGTAAACATTACCTATATGCTAAGGCAATGGCAGTGCACAAGGCAGTACTGTATGCACATTGTTTTGTTCATTCGTTATGTGACGTACGGAGAAGGTGGTTTTTGTCCAGCCGTATTGCACAAAAATATCAGAGACCATAGCACTTTCCCAAAGTTGCGTGCTTAAAGAATTTACCGTAGAAGCCTGTAGAGTATGGAGCTGTATTGCACAGCTGGTTTTTCACAGCTGGCTCAGGCTGCATCATAATTGGCCTAAAAGGTCTTGGCATTATAAGACTGCTCATCCGAATAAGTCTTGCTCCAATGTGGTTCCAGCTTCATTACGTCGGGGTTCTTTACAGAAGAAGCAGTACTCGCGTTCCGAAAGCAACAATTGAAACTGATCGTTTTACGTACTCCTTAAAATAAAAGCGGCCGATTCCACGACAAAAACCTTAATTGCGGATGTCAAGGTATCCGCGCCGCGGACTAAGATATAGTCGCTATCGTAAAGCCTGCAGTTCTTGGCATTGAGCGAGCTGAATGAGCAATTTTCTTCGTAAACGGCAACCCAAGTTCCTAACCCCCTCCATGCACACATCTCCGTTAGGGACCACCATGCATGCGTATTCAAAGGCTTCGAGTTATCGGGACAACTATCGCGGTTGCCAATACCGCCACACGTCAGTGGTAGATAAAGCGCGGCGCGCGCACGCACCTAGTCGTCCTGGATCTCCTCAGCGCGAAGGCTTCCAAGACGCGGCGGTACTCGGTTTTGAGCAGGTCGTTCCTGCGGACGCTGTAGGCGAGCACACCAGCACAAAAGAGCACGGCCAGCGTGAGCATAGCAATGACGGCATACAGGCTGCCGTGCGAGAACAAGATGGTCTCGGCCTGCTGCTCCAGCTGTTGTCGCTCCTCGTGGATGGCGTCGGCGCTGCGGCTATCGGCCTGCTCCCCTGGTCTCATGGGTGTCCGTCCTCGGCCATCGGGCGCTTGGACGCCTCGGCCGGTGCCGCTGTTTTCGTCGACGCCGCCTCAAGGGGCGGGCGCCTGTGGCAGTCCCGACGCGCAGCCCACCGTCGTCGCTGACGCAAAAAAAAACGCCCTTTTTTTCACCACCACCGGAACGCCGCCATGTTGAATACTGTGCCGGGACCCTGTCACCGGCTCGGGCGGAGCCGCGCGTGTAAGGCTCGGCCATGCTGACGTCGATGACACTTGCTTGCTGCCGTTGCTGAATATGATGGCCACATACTATGGCTCGCAGCTACACTGGGGGTTGGCCAAGAATTGTGTGCCTGAACTTTTACTTAATGTTTTGAAATATTACCTATTCGAATAAAACAAACAAACGAACAAAAACTTCAATAGCTTATTCGTTTAGTTGATTGCGCGAATCCACAAAGGGCTTCAAATACTACTTGCTTGCTTGTTTGCTTCGTTGCTCTTTAGACATACCATGGTGCTTGCCCATTACGGAGCATCGGCCAAAAAATGTCGCATTTTCTCCCGCAAGGCGAAGCATCAATTGCGATATAAAATTAGTAGACAGCTATTCGGAGTAGGGATAGTAGTTTTATCGACTGCATAAACTCGGACACATTCGCTTACTAGCTGAATTAACAAGCGTGTTGTCAGCGCGCACAAGCAAACATGAATAGATCACACTGAATGACCGCAGACAACGACTATCAAAACGCTGGCAGCAAGCGCAGCCGCCGCAGCGGGCGAAGGTTCGTGCGGTCTATCGCTTCAACGGAAACTGAGTGGTGAATGCACAGCGCATACAAAGGTCAGAGCCGTGTGGAGATAAGAGATGGTGCGGGCGACTGCCACAGCCGGGCAAAGTACAAGCGCAGTTGTTGGCAGAGTAGAAGGTGCCCCCCCTCCCTCCCGCGCTGCCTTCCCTCTTTCTTGCTTTCGCGTAGGAGATTGAGTGGCCAGTTCCCCTTGCGCCCGGTTGCAAGATACGCATTTCGGGCCGCAGCACAGCGTCGCCCCGCTCCCTCCCTCCCATACCCACGGGCTTTCGCTCGACGGTCTCGTTTTCTTTCCGCCGTGCATTCTCTCTCCGTGATAGCGCGCGTCCCTCGCATACGGTGCGCGGCGACAATTTTATCACTCTTGGACTTTATACGGAACCTCACGGCGACAGTGACGCCGACGGCAGAAATCCGGTTGAAGTGTCCATATAATTGCTATCGCAATAAAAATTACGCGGAAACCACGCTTAGGGTGGCCTAACTAAAGCTCAGTGTAGCAGATGACTTTACCCGTACAAAAACGGACAACTGCGCTAATTTACTGCATCAGTACTTGCAACAAACGGGGCTGTATGCGTTTATTTGATACCTTTTGCTAACCTTTGGTACATAGACCTCGCAGAAAGTCCCATAATTCATAGAAAAGAAACCATCAACGATGATTCTGAATGTAAGCGAAAAGCGCAAACGAGACTGAAAGCGAATGAACGCAAGATGGAGCGAGAGTTTTAAGAAAATTTAAGAAAAAGTGGAAGACGGGGAAGTGAAAACTCTACAAAGAACTAAGAGAGACCAACTAACTTAGGCGGTATTTAATTAAAGAAAAAATGTGTTATTAACAAAAAAAAGTATTGCGAATTTGCAGGTGCTCAAATTATCTCAAAATTGATTTGATTTAGGGAAGTGTCAATAATTCTTTCAGCAAAGTAACCATGTAATCTTCTTCTATCCCAAAGTAACTCATGGATGGCCATGCATACATTCTTATGGTTTAAGCCCCATGCAGGGGTCCCGAAAGCGAGAATATTTTGAGAATATACAGAAATGCTGATTGGCCGCTAGTAATTTCGAAATACGTTTTTCTCTGGCTTGTCTATAGAAAAGACGGTTGTTTATAGACCCTTTTCTTTTTCCCGTATGTTCCCAACTTCTTTCCTCCTACAGCGCCAGAAAGCCATCGTGTTGGGTAAGTCATTCCCTTCCCTTCTGCTCCGGGGTTGAAATGCCCTCCATCATATAGTTTCGTACAAAAATGTTGTGATTATTTAAATAATTTAGTAATTTTTTGTAGGGAACGCCATGGCCACTGCTCTGTGAGAGAGATAGAGACACCACATATTTACTGAGCAGTTTAACATATCACTGCCTGTGTGAGACATTTACCGGAGCTTGCTTGATTGCTCCGAACACCATGGCTCTTACCCATTAAGGGGAGTTGACCAAGAAGCCGGAGGTTAAAACTTGTAGGAAAGAGAAAATTTGTAAAATAAAAGCAAGGCAAGGAAAGATGAAACTTCTATTGTAACTTAATTTTAAAGGAACTAATCTTTTTTTAAGTATTCGTGTTTTGAGGGCCACTTCTTTTTCATCGGTCTTCTACTCCTATATAGGCTTTTTATAATGATGGAAGTGTTCCCTGGTGACATACTATACGGAGGCAGATCCGCTGCAGCAGACATATCGGAAACGCGCCTTTCTTGACTACCGTATACGTCACAAGACCAAACCTAAATGGTAAAATGCACCTAAAGAGGTGCGCGAATATTGTAGAATGGTAAGTTTCAGTGACACGGCGGGGAAGTGTTACACACGTGTTTCAGCCATCAGAAAAGCAAGCACGGATTCGAGCGGTTTGCTAGTTCAAAGCGGTGCATGGTTCCATCACCAAAAAACACATAGAGACCATTGCGGATGGTGTCAGTCTCGCTACTCCTGTATGCACAAATGGCGCTTTTTCCCGCACAAGAAAGCTGTTGTATCGGCCGCCTGCCGAAGCGCACTCCTGGAGACATTTTAATTGGGGAACATTATTCTTCTCCTAAGCATTTCGTTTTGTGGCTGTTGTATCGCAAGATATTTCTTAAAGTGCTGGCGCCCTTCGTGTTTGAAAACATCGTGACTGTGGACTCGTGATTGTGCTAGTGAATATGCCCTCTCAGCGTGAGCTTCGTTATCCGATCGTTTTCCCTTTCTTTAGTTGGTGTATGGTGCTGCGTCATTAGCGACGAGCTTTGGAATAGTGGTGTCAATACCGTGACCTACCCTACCTTCATTGAGAGGACGATTTCTGCTTGTGGGTGAGTCATATCGAGCAGTATACTTACATCGCGTTTCCCACACGTGGCAGTGCTACTACACAGCGCAACAAAAGACTCCACCCTAAATTTGTAATCTCTGTCGATTGTGTCATTGAAATCATGTACAGCTATCGTGAGGCGGGTTGTAGGTGGGGCAGACAGGCAGCTCGAGCACAGATACCAAGTGAAGCATTAAACGGCCGACCAGCTTGCTATACTCATTGCAATTAAGGATTGTGGCTTTGAGTCCATGTCGCATGAATGCACAAAAATTGCAAGAAGCGGAAACCAGTTAACGCGGGGAGAGCGTAGAGGCAATTAATGAACATAATATGGTTGTAAGGGAGATGTGTTACCACAGCATTGATTTCCTCGTCTCCTAAATAGTTAGCATTTCTAAGTATAGTCACATTTTTGGGATAGGGTTGAGTACTCTGATTGTTTATCGATCAGTGCGCGGAAAAATTGGTAAAATTTTTAAAGTGGCTTCTGTTTTTGTTCTTGCTTGGCATGCGCTGTGAACCGTTTGCGTTGTCTGAGAACGGTCACGAGCTTCAAAATCAGCTGCTGTGAGTCCTTGTCTGCAACGCGCTACACCTCTACTATGTGGTCTTATTTATCATTTTTAAATAAACAAACTCATAATTTCACCCTTTGAAATTTTGCACAAAATTTTTTCGGTCTCGATAAAGCATACATGCAAAGAGGCTGCCAATATATTCGACACTTCTCCTTGAAATACAACAAGATTTCTACTTGGGCTTGTTGGCTTTCCATTATGAACATGTAGCATTGCGCGTAAAACACAGACAAAAGAGGGAACACGATGAGACACACGGACCGCAAACTATCAACAATTTATTACCGAGAAGAAGCTGACCTTATATATATATATATATATATATATATATATATATATATATATATATATCTTGTCTCAAACACCATCGCAACAAGGGCAGAACCACGACGAGAAGAACGTCCACACACACGTGTCGTGTCATTCAGATGTGCTATTTCCTTAGCTGATAACGTGATAGAGGCCATGCTAACGCCATGTGATGCGGTGGGCCTCAATATGGCGACGTGTCATTTCATCATTTGTTTTTGCAATGACCGTGCAATTATCAAACCGTAATCATGGCAATTTGCCAACTACCCTCCCATCTTGTTATTTACGTTGTTAGCATGATGTCGAAGCATGTCGTTGATGCAAAGCCCCCGACACAAAAACGCTTATATTGTTAGAGGTGTCTGATCAACTAACCCTTCAATACATTTCACAAATTTGGTATTGTGTTTCTTAATACATGCTTCCGTTTCTTTTCCACTTGGGTTACCTATTTTTCGTACTTTAGCAAGTTTATTCGGTGCTGGAAACACGACCCTAACATCAGCTCTTTAATTGGGCGATCTTCTTTATGTTGTGCGACAACTTATGGATGTACGGAATTACAGTGAATTATCTTTTTCCTTTCTCCATGTCTTCGGAGGTGGGACGCATGGTGGAGCCGGATTCCCTGATATTCATAAGGAGCTTCTCCGCTACGAACACTGCTTCACCGCGACGAACCTGCTTCTGGAAGACGTGCCTTTCGCTGGCAGAAACTTGGCTCATTAGGTGTGGGCAAGATTTTTCCAGGGCGTCCTTGTGTAAAGATTGGCGATTGCCCTTTTTATTAGTTTAGAATTGGCTGATTTGAACGGGAGAAGAGGTTTGTTTGCTGGGGGTTCATAGCTCCCGAATACACGGCTTTCTTTAAAAAACGAAGCTGATATCAAGAAAACGGATGGAAGAGAGCACCCCAAGAAATCCAGCAGCGCATTTACGATCGCGGGCACCGTGGCACATAATTTTCAACAGTCTTTCTGGCGTGGCTGTAGTCACCTTGCCGCCGAATAGGACTTTTTGTGAAACGTAATCCTTCAATGCGACAAGAGCCCTTACCACGTGCTACATCAATGTCACCTATGAGAAAGTTCCCGTCACTTCCCCCACGGGCATCAGGCGTGACGTCAAATGACTTTGTTCCCGTCACACGGCTTAAGTCCTACCACACTCTTGCTGCCGGAACCGTCTGCCGCACCAGAACGGTGCGTTTCCGCCGGGGTTCTGATTGTGGTGACGTTAACAAGAGAACAATGACGGCGCCGAAGATGACGAAGAGCCAACACAACCTGGTTGGGATTCCTTCCGTCTACGTCAACGTTCTGTAGCTTTGTGAATGCATCGTGTAAGTAGTTTGATATACGCAACAATAAGAATGGTGGAGGTGAGTGGCCAATGGCTAGGCGCAGTTACGAACAAAAAGCTTTGTGACTTCGGCGTCCCTGTTTTGCGTAAGCTAGGAGATTACACACATATGTTCTAGAGGCGCGAAGCGTGTTTATCCTATTTTAAGACGAATAAATGCACCGCCAATAACCTCAATTAAGGGCCAAACGATTTCTTGTGTACCGAAAACGTGTTCCGAAGTACTCCTTTAATTGGCCGCCGCCATCGATAATCTGATGTCCGTTATCATGATTGAAGGGCGACCTCACGAAACGTTGTCACACGCTATCTTATTTGTGAATACAAGCCCAGGTTTAATGGGGAATGCAACGAATGTCGCTGGCTCGAAATTGTGGCTCGAAATGTCTGGTTTGGCGATGCATGTGCCGCCTGTGGAATTTCTGCGATGAATTCCATTGCGAACATATTTTTCCTCGCCTAATGTTGAAGTTACAAAAAATTGTTTCGCAATGCCTTTAGCGCATTCGACCGTGAAGCCAATCCCGCTCCTCGTAAAACACCGCACAGATTTGTATAGCTGTATAGTCGTCGTAGACTGGTGATTTCGAAGACCCATTCGTGCGAGCACGTCAGGCATGGGGCACTGGCTAGAAGCCACCGTGACTGCTACTACTTGGAAGGCTGTGCGAGAAAGGGCCTAAGCCGTAGCCATTGTCAGGTTTTTTTTAGTTATTCTGATGATTTTGTTGCTTTAATTGCTTTGCGATACTGCCTTTATGAATGGCAGTCTGGTAGAGCAGTCGTTGAAAACTTTAGCACTAAGTGTCAGTGGCGGAATTGAGAAAGCTCTTTCTTCGTAAGTGCTGTTTTCCTTTGGCTGGCCATCTTTACTAATAACATGTCCAATATCACAAATGGATGGCATATGATCTTAAAAAGAGTTCTAGCGTAAGAAAATTTAGTTCATACGGGTCAGATTCATCTGGAAATATCACAGTGCAATAAAGAAGCAGAAGAAAGTTTGGTAAATCTGAATACATAAAGGGAAGCAGATAAGCACCCGCACTTACAAGTGAAAAAAAGATAAACATTCTTAGGTCCTGTTTTGTAAAATTAGGTGAAAGTGTCAGTGACATAATACCCTTAAAACGTCGTAGACGAGGAAAAAGGCATCACCCGATTGCCCAAAATGTGCTACCACAAACTGTAAGAACACACCGCAGATTGTCACTATTAAGACCGATGCTTATCACTTGGCCACCACTATCTTAACTATAACATCTTAGTTTCTTGCCACTATCTTTACCTATCTATTGGTCTTCCGCACTGAACTGTAAATAACTGCTGCCCATGTTCGACATCGTTTGCCATGTATTTTTGTTTGTCCTCATTATAACTGTACGTGCTCTGCCTGTGCTTTTGTGGTTTCTCTTCATAGTACACTTCGGTACTGTGCGACTCCCCCCACCCCCTTGCACCTCCAACCAACCCCCTATGCAGCGCTGTCACAGGGCGTATGTTGTATTTAAAAAAAGTAATAATATCGAATATAAATATATTTCCCCTTCACAAAACGACTTCCATATTTTATCGATGTTTTCATCGTCACAACCCTGCCGACAGAGAGGTTATACATAAGAAAATTGGGACGTTTTATGCCGTGTCAGGACATGAGTGTATTGCTGCGTACTGAACGTACGAGAATTTTCGTCGAAACATAAAATTCACCAAACGGGTTGCCAGCTCTTGTTATACCGCGACCGATTCTGGCGGCAGTAAATACGCGCTCTTCCATCCGTAAAGCCGCAGGCTTATCGGTGAAGATTGCAGGACTTCCTATACAAATGCAGAAGGTGGTGCCGCCGCGAACCACAGTGCATGCAAAAGAAAGACGCGCTTTACGCTTCACCACTGAAATCGGGCTTTTCACTTCCCACGGGCGCCACTCAGCCACCCGCCCCCTCCCATTTTTTTTTTGTTGGACACAAGGGACGCAGCACGTTTGCCATCTTCATTTTCTGACATGGAATAGCCCGGCGTATAGCGGTTTTTTAAAAGCACCCAATTTCGCGCTTCCAGTTTTACAGCGACGTGGTCTTTCTCTCGTGTTCTAGCATTTCAATCTATTTTCGTTTCCTTCTTTAATTGAAGTGAGTGAGGGTGCTTTCCTGCTATGAAGTGACCCAGACGCACGCACATCCAATTGGCACAGCAATTGTACTTGTTCACTTGATCCGGCAGACTCAGCCTTCTTTCAACTCTGAGCCGGAAGCACAAAACACTTCAAGTCGACACGTGCGTGAATCGGTATTTTTGAAATTGAAACAGTTTTATTGTTTGTACGTGGATGGCCTCTTAAAAAATCCGCCGCAGCCGGGATCGGCACCGGGACCTCGAGCTCAGCAGCGCAGCGTCATATCCACTGGGCTACCGCGGCGGGCAAATAGTAAATACATACGCTGTCAAGACTAGTGTAGTGTTTTCGCGTCTTTCTGTCATACTGCATTTTAGAAAGCGTTCTTAAAAGACACTCTGTTGAGTCCTTGTCCCATTTAGATTGTCATGTATTGTTTGTTTAATGATAAACTAGTCTTGAGCAGTTACGGCACGAACCTCATGACATCGTGAGCAGCTAGCGCGGTATCTTCAAGCCTGTCTATTGTTTCGCGTCTTCTCTGGGTTACCACGAACCCGCTCATGGTAACCCTGAATGTACATAACATTCCAGGAGAGTAACTTACGATTTAACTCATTCACTCACATCTTCACTAGTGGCACTCTAACAGCATACACAGCGACATGAACGTGCCACGTGTGCTAAATTTGTGCGCGGCAAGCAGCATGTACAAGTGACGAACGTAGAACAGGAAATACCAGGCACAATGCGATACAAAAGTGAGCAATTTTTTGTGAGTCTTTTACATGAAGGAAACAGCGCAAAACGGCATAGCAAAGAAGTAAGATAGTGGTGCAACGCTGTCTTTTTTTTTCATGATAAATGCTAAAAGCTGACACTGCAAAGCTGCGTGAAGGTGCTTGCGTTTTATCTCAGATGTAAAAGAAAGTTGAAATCCCAAAATTGTCACTCAAGCAAGAATAAAAACTGGAAACGCAAGAAGAAAATGTCAGCCGGCTCGAATACACACGCGAACACACCACAAAGACCGTCTCTTTATACGGGCACGAGCACATACAGCACGGTGCAGTAGTTACAGGACACTCATCCATCACACAGGAGTGTTTCTGTTGTCGTTGTCAGTTTGGGCGCTGCTCAATAGGAACAGTTTTAAACTCGCCCGCTTTTGTAGTCTTTCAATGTGCTCGCACAAGCTTTCTATGTATGCATGCTTTTAAATATATAAGGATAAAACGCCCCTGACATCAATGAGTTAAAGAAGAAGCACAATGCAAGGAGGTAGACAAACACGTGTCTCACTTAGCGCCCGTTCAAACGATTGGAATCGACTGAAAAATTTCTAATGGCACTCACGTCACGCCTCTGCTTATCAGGCCATGACCACGGTTCAAGCTAGCTCTTTGGTCATGAGGGTGATGCGTACTGCAAGGGCCCCCACAATCGCGCATGTGGAATCGATTTATTCGGACATATTGACGACACATTCACGAAACGGAATAGCCACGCAAATATCTAACGAAACTCTCTAACTGCAAAGGGCCTACCTTTGCATATGAATACATTAAAATGTGTTAGAGATTACTCCACGTTAAGGTACGTTATGTCATCAAGCTTGCCTTTAATTATCGTTAATGAAGAAATACAAGTAAACAGAAATTTTATGTGAATGCAGGCCTCGATCAGAGGTGGGAGCGAGTGTTCACGTTCGGTGCCACGTCGCTAAGTTATGGTAAAGCTGGCGCGGGACCAATTTCCACTTCAATGGATTCCACGCTGAAAGGGCAGAGGTCGTGCTGTAAACTGCATTTAAAATTGAGGACACGAAGTTGTCATCGTTTTCTTCGAACACCACTTATTCTGGATATTCGTAATGACGTTGACTTTATTTTTTTTCAAGTATCTGCAGCAATCAAAATTCCAGATGCATTTTAATGTAGTCCGCACAAATCGGAACAATAAGGTGCAAGAACGTAAGGGTACAACAATCAGCAAGTGCTGAGAACAAATGAAGTTTGAAACGTGTTCATCATGGTCACCCTTAATATACTCGTTCTGGTTCTTCCTGAGCGACGGATTACCATTGCCCTCAGGTCCAGCACATCGCTTTTAACATGGACCTGTCAACAGTACCTCTGTGCCCTGCTCAAGTGCCAAAAAATAGTGATGTGCAAGCATAGCTTAAAGGTGCGTTGTTTCCTTTGTTCGGTCAAATTTACTTGGCTAGGGATATTTCTTTCGTACCTCAGTAAAAAATAATTTGTCCCGAAAGGTTATTCAAGGCAATCGTGAAGACGTCTGAAGCCTTACTGTTGTTTGTGGTAGAGAAAATGTCTGAGGCTTAATGAAAGTGTCATTTTTTTACACTGACAGCTCAAAACCAATTATTATTTTTTTATTACGAACACTACGGTGATAATAGAGTCCGTATGGCTCCATTTTAAAAATTGTTTTAGTGAGGTGGGTGAAATATATGTTTCTCCTATTGTAGATATATGAGCCTTCCCACGTAGTTTGCAAGCCAAGCGACAAAGTAATGTGAATGAGAATGAACGGAACGAAGAAAATTGATAGGAAGCACGAAGAATTTCCCTTCACGAGATATTATTTTACGACCCACCGGACATCTTTCTCTGCAGTCATATTTTCGGTCTCTATAACGGACAATAAAACTTGAATCCTCGCTCTACGCTTGCGCCAGGAGCAACAACGAGGAATTCCACACAAGGAATTCAGTATAAGCCTGTGTAATCTTTTGTCCTTACATTGAGCCATGAAAAAGCAAAGAGTAAAAATGTGATACGCGTTTTTTAGCACATTACATTGCCTAAATAAAAACCGAGTGAATGTGCCTTACAGGACTTCTCTGCGTGTGTGTATGGGCATGTGTGTGGGATGGAGGGGCAGGGTTTTGTTCAATGCTGACGAAAAAGCACTCTGTCTCTTTTTGATAGAAATTCTATCGGATTCCTGAAAAAAAGACACATGCCTACGAATCAAGGTGAGTGGACTTCCTAAACTGTGAGTTGTTTTTTTTTTTTGTTTCAGTTTCTACTAATACGCATTTCATTGTTTCACTTCCTCGAACACACCGAAAGCCTGCTTTCTACACGGCCGCAACCGATATTGGAAGCCACATTGTTGCAAAATATATCTATTTCACCAATAAAGGATATATATATATATATATATATATATATATTGTGAAAGAAAAGCTGAGATGTCGGCCTGAATCAATATTCTGACCAGTTACTCAACGTTGGGGGAAGGGGAATGGGTGTAGAAAGAAAGAATAGCAAATACGTTGATATGAGGAAGATGGTGGTGAAAAACTTGGACGGTCCAAAACTCTTGAGTCTCTTGTCCAGTCCGCTCTCATGCAGAAATTTGTTGAGAGCCTTCAGACTATCAGGCTGATGACGAGAAGGGCGATTGTCATGAAAATAGTGAAGCAAATTTGAGGGGCGAACTAATAACAAATTCCGAAGTATAGAACGATATCGATTAAAGGAAACTCTGAACTATTACATCAAACATCAAGAACGATATCGAATACAGTCAGCAATGCTAAGTAGGATCGATGTTTATGTGTGGTGCACTTTTTCTAATTCGCCTCGTAGATTTACTAGTTATTATTGACGAGTCAGGAACAAATGAACATACCAAAATATTTTTCTTACTTAGATTGCCGACGTATTTGAGTCGTTGATGTTACAGACATAGCCTCGTAACTCATAACTGCTAAGCGCACGAAATAACCATCGAGGGTTCTCACTTCGGCAGCTCCATTTGTGAAACTTAGGTGAACTGACGTACTCACTCACTCACTCACTCACTCACTCACTCACTCACTCACTCACTCACTCACTCACTCACTCACTCACTCACTCACTCACTCACTCACTCACTCACTCACTCACTCACTCACTCACGCACTCACTCACTCACGCACGCACGCACGCACGCACGCCCGAAGAGCATCTTTAGCGGGCTTCATTGTTTTGCTTAAGGGTACCGAAACTTTGAGTGGAATGAATGAAGAAGGACTCCCCCATTGTTCACATCTGGCGACTCTCCGCTCGACGCCGACAAAATTAAAGCTTCACGGCAGGATTAGTCGCACACATTGGGCGAGCTGCCTTCCATTCTCTGGAACACTTAGCTGGGTCCTCATTAGCTGACACGAGCGCCATAGTTTTGCGGCACTGCCTGGAGTTAGTGAGCCGCAGTATAACACCCCCTCACGTCGTGCAGAAGGTAACATCATCGGGGAAACTAGATATGAAAGACGCACTTTTGGTTTGTGTAGAAGCGTAATTTCATCACAATACATATTAAGGGACACATGAACGGAAGAAGCTATCTGGCAGAAACAGGCGGCACGCTGAAGCCGGCCGTTTACGTTCGTGTTCGCAAACCCACCAGAAGCTTGCCAGTCGCTCCGAAGCGATTCAAGCCATTGAGAGAGAGAGAGAGAGAGAGAGAGAGAGAGAGGGGGAACGGAAACTGTATACGGCGGAGTTTAGAGGTCGAGAGCAAAAGTGTCAGCGGTGCAATTTTTACGGCAACAACGACCATGGAAAATAGGACATTGGAAGCCGATCGAGCTCCTGCTATTTCCGAAGTTCAGCGCGTACTTTCATCTGCACTTCCGGCCTCAATGTTTGAGTCAGGTCAGAGCACTTCCCCGGCGTGATACTGCCGACAAACACAAAATCTTAGGCGCGACGTCATCATCGTCGCTTTTGTTCTTGTCCCTGGTGCTGCTGCTGCTGCTGCTGCTGCTGTTCTTGTCGGTTGTTGTTGTAGGAGCTTACGAAGAACAAACACAAGATGCCTGTCGCGTTCGGTCATTCGGTGCCTTATTGCGATAACCAAAGTGGCGCGAATAAGCCTGATTACTCGTACGCTTAGTCAGACATTGCTTTGTTGTAGCTTGATGGAGTAAGCAGGATAACATCAACATGTATTTGCTGAAGAACTTGTCTGCTCCTTTGCTGTTGAAGCCATCGTGACCCTTAAGTACCAGGACCCATTCACAACCTTGAATGTCTTTGATGGTTCTTTTGCTGAGGTCACGGTGTAAGAGATATAAAGGCGCTGACACTCCGCCCAACGGTGCGACCAGAGGTTTAGCTTGTCCGGTAATCGTGTTAACGTGGGCGTACGGGGCGTTGGGGCGTGTTTTCGGAACCGTAAACGTGAGCTGCCTGTATGGTGCTGCCACCTGGTGGCGCAGAGCTCAAACAGACAAAAACAGCAATATTGCAGTAACCAAGTGTAGTCAACTTCGTCGCTGGTCTAAATTTTCGGCAGTGGCGTAAACGTGTTGCTGGTGAAAATTTGCACCAGGAGCAAAGTAGAATACATTTGGTTACTGCAATATTAGCTGTTTTTGTCTGTTTGAGCTCTGCGCCACCAGGTGGCAGCACCATACAGGCAGCTCACGTTTACGGTTCCGCAAACACGCCCCAACGCCCCATGCGCCCGCGTTAACCCGATTATCGGCCAAGCTAAACCTCTCTATTGTTCGGCGCAAAACCGGCGGATACGCCGGTAGGACGAGCGTTCGTTGAGACGCCAGCACGCAGTGGCCTAAGTTGCCTAGGTTACGGCTCGGCCCCATCGGCCCCTGAGCGGCAGCGCTCATGGTGCATGGTGGCTCAGGGGCCAATGGCCCGTGGCTACAGCGAACACTGTCTGTGCGGGCTCTTTGCCGTAGCGGGCGGCGAGTGTCAACGCCAAAATTATATTTCTCACACCGTGACTGAGGTATACTTACTTTCTGTCGTTTTCTGAACTCGACGGAAAGGTAAATTCGGCAATTGGGTTGGCATCCGTATTGCGTGCAAATATGAGCACCGTGTCGGCGATACAGTAAACTATTAGAGGCCGATTTCACATGGAGTAACTATGTACCATGCATAGAAAGGTTAAGGCGATATAAAGTGAAAGCACTACGAGTAAGAAAAAGCTAAACGTGTGCTCGATCCACGTATTCTCAAGGAGGATTGAAAACCCAACGATAGCCAGTGCATTGACAGCCTTCTGCATGGACGTCTGTTGTCACAACGAGCGAGAATCTTTTCACCTTAGAGCTGGTCTAGCCTGCCAACCATGGCTTATTGTCAATCTGCGCTAAGAGTTCGGAAAGGCATCCTGCTTTCATTGGAAGCAAGCAGACGAAAACCCTAAAAAGTAAACCAAGCAAAGGGTTAAATTCTTCAGACACTTGGTTTTACTCCAGCAAATACATTAGCTAGCGGCGCCAGCTTTATACAGCTTACTGCAATCCGACACAGTCATGTCGATTGATATGAGGCCTATCTTAAGTTGGCTCCATCTAAGAATTTAGTGATTATTGTACTTTTTTCATACAATATGTGTGTGATAGAGGTTAGCATCGTGGGTGGTGTATTTTACTCCTCCTCTCTTAGGCGAACAGTACATAACAAAGAGAGGCCGGATCAAACAAGCACTTCTCAAGAATATCGCTAAGTTGGTACCGACTACTTGAGAACGCCTACGAAGCGATCTCTAACTCACTTCTATTCATCTGAATATGTTCTTCTCATGATCCAGCAACTTTCTGACTTGGCAAAAGGCCTTTTTAACCTACCTCCTCAAGCGACGGGCTTCCAGTCGTGAACTCTTTTTCAGTTAGGTGTTTTAATCTACGCAATGAAGATAAGCGAAGTGAGACTCCTTTCTGCATCACTAGCCAGGATTCTTGGTTGCGATGAGTTTAGATAGGAGGCCGAATGGTTACGTAGTTAGCTTCAACCTCCTAATGTTTGCAGAGGCCGCTTTATGTGTGGACAATGAACACAATGGCATACCAAATGATGCGCCACGGAGTTATCAAAGCCTTGGTAGTTGGCATTCAGTGCGGGTTCCTAAACCGCCACACGAATCCTATAGATCGTGCCACCATTACTAGTCAGCGAGTAGTGAATCGAGATTCTTTACTGTCTGGAATTCATAACAGGGGTAATTTTCGGCGATTCCGAGCTCGCCCACACGTCTTTTCGTGTGGAAAATATTCAGTGTGTTTCCGTAACTTCTGCAAAACAGCCAATGGTATTTACAAGGCGTTAAATCTTCATGAAACTGAGAAGACCTAAAGCAGAATTTGTATAAGCGCTTTACAATGAGTGCAAGTGTTGAATTAGTTTCAGCCCAGTCTCTGATCGAAGAAGAAGAAGCGCCTCCTTCCTGGAGAGAGCCCGTGCTCACGAGCACGTGCAGCCAGAGTCTACCGGAACGGCGAAGAATAAATAGTATGCCTGATGCTTTAAACCTCGCTTCTTGTCAGTAAACCGTACGCCATCTTAAACACAAGTCTTCATTGCGGGTAATAAGAAAAGTTCATGGAAGCGCTTCTGTAGTGTGTGATTTCAATCTAAATAGTAGGATTTCCAGGGCTAAATCCGTGGCAGGAAGGATATTACGCTTTTCCAAATCGTTCTCAAATGTCAAAGCAACTTGGCGTCTGTGCTTCTACTGCAGAAGTAGCTGAGTTATATGGCCCGACTCGGAAACGACGTTCATTTCACGAGTTTAAACTATCTCCATTTGTGATGTATGGACTTAAGTACACGCCACTTTCATAGCGCGTCTACGTCTGCCTTTGGGCCGTGCTCGTTTGATGCGTTGCTACTGCATAGTTTATTATATTTATTTTTTAATACATCCTAACTGTACAAAATGTTTCAATATTTTAGTGTATTCGAGCACACCAATTCAACCAAGTTGTTAAAACGCCAAAGTATTATTGCGATAGCAATTATATGGACACTTCGACCGGATTTCTGCCGTCGCCGTCGCCGTGAGGTTCCCTATAGATAAAATAATCGCCGCGCGCCGTATGCCCGAGCGGAAGCGTGCGGGGACGCGCGCTATCACGGAGAGCGAACGCACTCAATCTCCCACGCGCAAGCAAGGAAGCGGGAAGCCAGCGCTGGAGGGAGCGGGGGAGGGGGGGGAGGGGGGGTGGGCGCACTTCTCTTCTGCCAACAACCGCGCTCGTCGCTCGCCCGCACCGTCGCTAACTCCACACGGCTCTGACCTTTATGCGCCGTGCATTCGCCGCTCAGTTTCCGTTGAAGCGATAGACCGCACGTACCTTCACCCGTTGGTGCGGCGTATGCGCTTGCTGCCAGCGTTTTGACAGTCGTTGTCTGCAGTAATTCAGCGTGATCGATTCATGTTTGTTTGTGCGCGCTCACACCACGCTTGTTCAATCAGTTAGTAATAGTCGGGCCACATTTTCCAACGCACGCTACACATGCAATGCTGCCCGGGTCGGCAGTGCAGTGCTACAGGTGTGTCCCTTCGCACGCGCTGCCCACGGGAAGCGCTTCTCATCAACACCATCGTTTCACACGCGCCTTCTCGTGGTCATCGAGTCTCTCTTCATGTCGGTCTACTTACGCCGCAGCACACCTGCTTACTTAATCAGCTCATGTTTACTACAATTCATATTGCTACCAAAGCCGCTCACCTTACTTCGTATTACATTGCTGTGTTGCTATCGCATTCATTGCTTCGCCCTTAGGGCGAAACTGTGACATTTTTTTATCGTGTCTTCTGTCCTGCCTCCTCATAATTTGCATAGTTCTATGTCCATGACCATTATTCGAAGTTATATAGCCATACACGCAGTGTTAGCTAGATACGTATTTTGCGCCCAACTTCACATGTGCACTGCAGCACAAAGGCCTCTCTGAGAGATCTTCATTTAGTTACTCCTGTCTTCTGCTAGCTGATTCCAACTTCTACATGCAAACTTCCTAATGTCATCACCCCACCTAACCTTCTGCTGCCCCCGACTGCGCTTCCCTTGCCTTGGCACCCATTCTGTAACTGCAACGGTCCACTGGTTATCTATTCTACTCCTTACACGGCCTGCCCAGCTCAATTTTTTGTTCTCCTAATGTCAACTAGAACATCGGCTATCCCCATTTGCTATCTGATCAGCACAGCTCTCTGCCTGTCTCTTAACGTTACTTCTAACATTTTTCGTTCCATCGCTCATTGCACGCTCCTTGGTCTCGAGCTTCTTTGTTAACCACCAAGTTTCTGCCCCATATGTTAGCATGGGTAGAAGGCAATCATTGCACAGTTATTTTAACGACAGCGGCAGGCACTACCAAATTAGCCAATGGTGATTTGTTAGTAGCTGCCGTATGCACTCCGATCCATTTTTATTCTTCCGTAAATTTTATAAATACACATAACATAGCAATTAGGGTCTTATAGCGGCAAATGATTGATCAAGAGTGGGCGAACAAAGGGATCCTAGGGTTAGTGTCAACGTTTCAACAACATAAACTGCCTTCGTCAATCTCCTGACAAAGCCAAGCCCCGCTCCTACCCATGTTGCCCCAAAAACTTGTGTACGACAAGGTCTATAGGAGGAGGAGGAGGAATAAACGTTTAATTTCGAAACAGTGTCCCGGGTGGGATACTCTAGGTGGGAGGTCTCCTTATTCCAGGAACCCTTTGGCCTTCACTGCCTCCTTGGCCGTGGCGACGTGGCGTCTTTGTTGTTCCAGGTCCTCGGAGACGAGCTTGGCCTCCCACGTTTCGATGAGGTCTTCGCTTTCTTGTCTTGCGTTACAGTCTTTTGGTGAGGGCGATGCGTGTGTGTTTAGGCGCCATGGGCACTCAAGGATCAGGTGCGCCAATGTGTCCGGTATTCCTCTGTAAGTTTCTTTCTCATGATCAGGGTCCCCTATGAGTAATTGACCTATATAAACGTACTCCGCTACAGACTCTGGAAGCTGACTGGCGATCCTGAATTCGCATTTTCTCTCGAAGCTATTGATCATTATATTTTTCTTCAGCATATTAATTAACCCCACTCTTACACTTTCTTACGTTTATCAGGATATGAAGCTTTCATGTCTGACACCTGTAGCGACCGCAGCAAAGTCATCGTCTATGTCAGATGTGATTTCACTTATGTTTTACACCCAGTGGCACCTGATGACGACAATCAGTACGTATGCTTGACGGTAAAATGCAAGAACGTCACACTCACGCTCGTAGGTGCCTACATTTCACCTTCGAGCCGATTTAACAAAGCAAGACTAAGTACAATTTTAAAAGCGACACCTGGACCATGGATTGTTACCGGCGATTTCAATGCGCATCATCCGCTATGGGGAAGTTTAAAGATGAATTGCCGAGGACGACGTGTACTAACTTTCGCGTCGAACCATGAACTCTGCTGCCTAAATGATGGAAGTCCCACTTTTCTGCGGGGATTGACTTACAGCAGCTGCCTGGACTTAACTTTTGTTTCAAGATCCCTCAGTAGCAGTGTGCAATGGTTCCCAGACAACGAAACGCATGGTAGTGACCATGTTCCAACATATGTTAAGGTCGAAGGCATCGGCAAGTCACACTATACCAGAGTTCAACGCATCGACTGGCCGAAATACACACTCCTCATGGAGCAGATGTGTCAAAATTCTCAGAACTGTATACCTGGAAACATCGAAGAGCTAATTAATGACGCTGCTCAAAAGGCCACAAGCGTTTTTAGGCCTATACCAAAATTTTCTGAATTCGAAGCGGAATTGGAACGCCTCCGAGCAATTCGCCGTCGCGCTGAACGACGCTACCGGCGCACCAAGTCCATATACGACTTAAGGGAGTCGAGACGCATACAGAAGAAGATCCAGCGTCGGATCAACTTACTGCAGTCTCTAAGGTGGAAGACTTTTTGTGATTCCCCTGACCCACATAAACCCCTGTCATATATATGGAGGACGGTGCGCGGTCTTCGAACATCGCCGCAACAACGCCACCCCTTCAAATGCCTGGCTCTCTACCAAGGTCGGCGAGAGATCGACGTAGCGGAGGACTTCTGTTTGAGGGTTGCCGGCCAACCATCCTCATTCACCGCACCTGATCCCTATGACGTTCCCATCTCGAAGGATTCTCGTATGGACAATCTGTTCTCTATCGAGGAGTTGCAAGCAGCATTGGCAGTGTGCAGACGTTCCTCATCGCCCGGACCTGACGGGGTGACGTACGCAGCTCTTGCCAACCTCGGTCAAACAGCCCGGCATGCTCTTCTGGACGTCTACAATAATTCGTGGCGTGAAGGAGTGGTTCCTGCTGCATGGAAGTCCAGCCGCCTTGTGCCTCTGCTAAAACCAGGCAAATCACCTCTAGACGTGGCGTCTTATCGTCCCATTGCTCTGGCCAGTTGTCTAGGAAAGGTGATGGAGAGGATGGTGCTGACACGTCTGGAGTGGTACCTAGAGCGGTACGAGATATACCCCGACGCTATGGCAGGCTTCCGACGTGGACGTTCTTCTATAGACAACGTCATAGATCTTGTCTCGTCGGTTCAGCACGAAAAAACCCGAAAGAGACTGTCAGCGGCGATGTTACTGGACGTCAAAGGCGCTTATGACAACATAACTCATCGAGCCATCCTGGACGCTTTGGGCGATGTCGGCCTAGGTGGCCTTGTTTTTCGATGGATACACAGCTATTTAAAGGACAGGTCGTTCTTTGTGCAAACAGAGGACGGTGTGACATCGCAGCACAACACCTACCGTGGCGTACCGCAAGGTGGAGTCTTGAGCCCCACTCTATTTAATCTAGTGCTCATCGACCTGGTTCATTCCCTTCCGCAATCCGTCCATGTGTCGATCTATGCGGACGATATATGCATTTGGTCATCAGGGGTTACGCGTCCCCAGGTGCGCGCCAGACTCCAAAAAGCGGCCACAATTACATCAGGTTATCTTCGAGTACGAGGTCTGGAGGTGTCATCAGAGAAGTGCTCTATGGTCGCTTTCACGCGCAAAGCAATGAGACCGTATGTTGTCAAAATTAATGGACAGCCAATCATCTACGAGAAGACGCACCGTTTTCTAGGAGTGACAATCGATCGAGACCTCTCCTGGAGTCCTCATATCTGCTACTTAAAAAAGAAGCTGGCCATGGTAACCCATATTCTCAGTTTTCTCGCGGGAAAGTCATGGGGTGCATCTGTGAGGGCGATGCTCCAGCTCTATAACGCACTTTTCTTGGGTCTCCTACGCTATAGCTTACCTGTACTAAGTGGGACCGGCAAGACCAACCTCCGTGCCCTCCAGTCTGTGCAAGCTCAAGCTCTGAGAATATGTCTTGGCCTTCCCAGGTGTGCATCAACGGCAGCAACAATAGCCATCGCGCATGATCACCCCATCAATACGTACATTCAAGTAGACGCTTTAAGGATGCAAATCAGGCACTTCGCCCGACTTCCATCGCATCATCTCGCCTCCCTTCCTGCCACTCGACCTCGTTCAGCGTTTAGCAGGACTATTGCCGCCAGCCATGGAACTTTACCATCGAACTTCACGCCTGCAGCACGACCATCTCTACCTCTGTGGTGCCTGCATCCAATCCAAGCCCTTCTTGTAATTCCCGGTATCAAAAAGAAAACCCAGATGTCGTCATTCGCCCTCAAACAAACCGTGCTTTCATTCATGCATGAAAAGCACAGAGAACGCACCCACGTTTACACGGACGGTTCTGTCTCCTCCAAAAGTTCAGCCGGAGCAGTGGTAATTCCCGTGAAATCTGTCACCATCCAATTCAAGACGTCTCACATTACATCATCGACGGCTGCAGAACTCGCAGCTATCCGTGCTGCTCTGGAATTTATTGGTCCCAAATCATCACAGTCATGGTCCATCTTTTGTGACTCGAAGGCAGCTCTCCAGTGCCTGCTGTCCCCTTTTAACCACGGACCTAACGCACAATTAGTCGCAGACATCCGACTACTTCACCATCACGCTACGGACAAGGGGCACAACATCATCTACCAGTGGATACCGGGTCACTGCGGAATTTCGGGAAATCACAGTGCGGATGACGCTGCCCGATCGGCCCACGATGGTTCCCCTATTGTATCGATACCACTGTCGAGAACAGACGCAGCCACAAAACTTCGTTACCTCGCACGCGAGCTTACGCAGACTCTGTGGAACACCAGTGACTTCAGCAACGCACGCCTCCACAGACTGGATCCACGTCTGCAACTCCGTCTTCCACCAGGGTTACCACGAGCGGAAGCAACACTTCTGTGCCGCCTGTGGCTCGGCGTGGCATTCACGAACGCCTATTCCTTCCGCATTGGAATGGCCGACAGCCCCGCTTGCAACAACTGTGGCTGCGAGGAGACAATCAAGCACCTCCTCTGTGACTGTCCCCGCTACAATGTGGCAAGAAAAGCGCTCGCGACTGCGCTTGAAAAACTGGACAATCGCCCCTTCACAGAGGAAAAAGTTTTAGGACACTGGTCTAGACGGGCTTCGGCACTCAAGTCCTTAAGGGCTCTGCTGAAGTTCTTAAGGACTTGTGAATTGTGCGACCGGCTTTGAACGTTGTAGCGCGTAGGGTCGCGTTATTGCGCGAATTTTATTTTATTTTATTTATTTATTTATTTTATTTCTTATTTTTTTATTATTATTGTTTTTTTTGTTTTTGTATTTTTTTTGTTTTGTTTCTTCTATCACCTTTCATTCCCTTTACCCCTTTCCCCAGTACAGGGTAGCAAGCCGGTATTTACACTGGCTAACCTCCTTGTCTTTCCTTCCCTTTCTTTCTCTCTCTCTTACACTTTCTCGGTTAAGGTCATCAATCATTTGTTGTAAGTCATCTCCAGTGTTGCTGGACAGGACAATCTCATCTGCAAACCGAAGGTTGCTGACATATCCACCGTTGATCTTCCCTCCTAAGCCTTCCCAGTCTAAAAGCTTGAATACTTCTTTTAAGCATGCAGTGAATAGAATTGGAGAGATTGCGTCTCCATGCCTGACCACTTTCTTGATAGGTAACTTTCTACTTTTGTGTAGAACCAAGTAGACTGTGGAATCTTTGCATATATTTCACAAGATATTCACATATGCCTCCTGTACTCCTTGACTGCGCAATGACTCTATGACTGCTAGTATGTGTGCAGAATGAAATACATTTTTATAATCTATGAAAGCCATGCAAAGAGGTTCATTGTAGTCCGCAGATTTCTCGATTACCTGATTGATGACATTGACGTAATCCATTCCTGAACCCAGCCTGTTCTTTTCGTTGATTGAAGAGAAGTGGGGCCCTGATTCTGTTGGAAATTATCTCTGTTGGATTATATATATATATATATATATATATATATATGCATACAAGCTCTTCTAAGCTGTCCTATACCACATGTCTGACGTCCCACACAGCTAACACATTAAAATCGGCAAAGCCAGCACAAATCAGTGTGGCTGTAGATTCCGGACGTCTATGCTTCAGGGTTGCACAGAATTTACACAGCTTTTACGCATATCGGCCACAGGCGGAACGCCACCCATATGCGCATAAAGTTGTCTACACACACAGACGCGCACACACACACACACACACACACACACACACACACACATATATATATATACATATATATATATATATATATATATATATATACATTCACCTGGACGGGGCTAAGGCTACCAGGGCAGCAGCATACTTATGCTCGAGAGCCATTTATCACAAACGTATAAATGTCTCGCGCAAGAGGCACCAGGTTCTGCATAAAAGTGGGACACGAGATAACCACATAAAGAAACGAAATGAAAAAGGTGCGCGCGTACAACCCGTCGACGGCAGCATACATCAATCCTGCCGAGTTTGCTCGGCGCTAACACTTCTATTTATTTATTGTTATTTTTTTCTTTTGGGGGGGTGTACCTCATCGTGCTTCCACAAGAAAGCGGGAACGCGCGAGCGGCAAAACTCATTCCGACGCGAACAGAAACGTGTGCCACAGCTTCGTTGCAAAACAAATGAACTCGGCCTGTGTTCCAACGCGGGCACAATTTTTCAACTCAATCTCGGTGCACGCCGCACCGGCGCCTGTCCTGGCAGCGTCTGAAATATGCGTTGCGGCGGGTGCGTTGCTTTGAGGGTAAAGAGATCGCAGAGGGCATCGCGCCGTCTGTCTCCCACTCCAATGTAAACAAAAACTCGCGCAATAAACGGAATTCAGGCACAGTGAATACGCATCTAAAGAGAAGCCAGTTGGACAGTTCACTTTTTCGCATCATAAGTAACGCGTGCGAGTGCGTCTGGAAGCGTGTCACTGTCGAGAGGCCGGTGAAAGGGCTTGAGAATTTGTCAACGTCTTTCTTTTCCATTCGTTCTTCTTCCCCCCCCCCCCCCTTTTTTTTTTTAGCCAGCGTGCAGCTGTTAATGTTTTGGTTTTATAAGTTTGACGGCTTCTGTGTTCTTCATCATCCGTTTGAATCGCGATATTCCTTCTTTTTAGCAGTTGAGCTCTTTTTTGTTTCTGGAGCTGTTTCTTGTACGTTGATTCTTTTTTGCGATCTCTTCGAGACTTTGCTATACCGACTTGTTTTGTTCTCCGAGTATCTGAAAGATCTGGCCGCATAAAAAAGAACTGCAGCAAGGTGTGTGCAAAATTTTGGTCTTTCCAGCTGTTTACTATATAAGCTTCGGAGTATGGCAGCCGGATCTATGATGATTTTCCATGTTCCGTGTGGCCTCTAGACTACGTCACTCTTCCTTTTGCAGAACGTCGTCAGTCGGTCCCACGTCAGGGATGCGTTTCAGGGTGCGATAAGTGAACGAAATTCACTCACTACATTGCCTATAACGAAAATCGTAACAGAAACACAAGGCAACTTATGTCACGGTCGTAAAATACACACGACTTAGATGAGCAGTACTATAGTGTATACCTTCTCGTGAACTAATTCTCGGCAACGCTTGCGTGAAGGCTGATTATTGAAAGACAAAGTTTGCCGACCACACCTGTTTAGGTATGCCGTAGTTGTTGTTGTAGTTATTGTGCAATAATTACCTGTGACTAACAGCAAGTTTAGCTACATGATAACCGGCTATCCAAAGACATCTAAGCAGTGAGGCTACCCTTGTATAACGCGGACACACATACCACAAACACATAAACATGCTATGTCTACAAATACACGGGAGTGTAAACAAGAAAAAAAAATACAGCTAATTAGCAGATGCTTCCAATATGCAGCTGAGTTGTGTATAATAGAAGTTCATGTATATTTTGCAATGAAAACACTATTGCACGTGTATACACACGAATCTGACTGTCAGCTGCTTACCTCAGTATAGGTAAAACAATTATTACGAGGTTTGACGTGCCCAAACGACGATCTGATTATGAGGCACGCCGTAGTGGGGGACTCCAGAATAACTTGGAACACCTAGGGTTCTTTAACTTGTACCTAAATCTAAGCACACGGGTGTTATCGCATTTCGCACGCATCGAAATGCGGCCGAAGTGGCCGGGATTTGATCCCGTGACCTCGTGCTTATAGCAGCCCAACACCATGGCCACTAAACAACCACGGTGGGTATACACAGCTCCGGGCAGGCGTTGTGGCAATTACGGTGACAGATTTTTGTTTTGTTTATTTGCACACATCTAAACGATATATAATAATTATTTGTTCAGCGTTGGAGGTTATCATAAAGGGAGAGCTTAAGGTATGCGCATTTCGTTGAAATATTGTTTTGTTTTTTGTTTTTTGTTTTTTTGCATTCATCACCACACATGCTTCCTCTGCAAGTAGAGAGGTGCAAAATGCTTACATATGGAATGTGGCTTTAGACGAGGCATTACGTAAACACAGCAGGAACAAACACAAAG
Source organism: Dermacentor silvarum (assembly GCF_013339745.2). Classification (NCBI taxonomy): domain Eukaryota; kingdom Metazoa; phylum Arthropoda; class Arachnida; order Ixodida; family Ixodidae; genus Dermacentor; species Dermacentor silvarum. The sequence continues at coordinate 81,101,726 of NC_051161.1, forward strand.
TTAATTGTTACAATAGCACCGGCGCCGAGCACAATAACCGTCACGTATAATAAATGACATTCATGACCTACACAAAACGCATGAAGGATAGAAAGAAAAGGAAAGAACGTGGGGATCAAAAGAAGGCGAATGGGCGTCAATGCAAAGGGGGCGCAGACTTAAAATGAAGTCTCCAAGTGAGCTCAGGCAAGTGCGCAGACAGCACAGAAGTCGAAGGAGAAGACACATTCGACAAAAGCTGCGCGGGCATAAACAAAGGGAAGCCCGCAAGAACAGCGGTATTGTTTCTCGCTGTCTCAACTGAACGCTGCAGCAGTAGCCGCACCAGACTCGTAGAGCCAGTAGCGCAAGGTTTTCAACTGGAGACAAATACAAAAGGCAAGTTATAGGGGTGGAAAACGAAACCACCGGATGGCCTCTGGCGCCTTTGTCAGCGCTTCTCTAGTGAAAATTTAAAACGCCTGGGGGCTTGAGACCTAGACAGAATGACGACAGAGCAGAAAGACAGCACTAGGGAACGACACGAAGGGAACCAAATAAAGGAGACCAAGGATAAGAGGCAGGAACCGGAGAACAAACGGCGGTTATTTGCATGTGCGTTCACCGAAGCGGAGTAAAACGAGAGAGGAACAGAGGAAAACGCGAATGCAGCGCTTCGGTCTCCTCTGTGGCTTCTTCTGCCTGAAAGGCATGAAACGGATGTGCGAATTCCGCTGTCCTCAGTTTATATCTGCATTTCTCTTTATGGGCTCTTCCCTTTCAGACGTTTGCGCGTGGGTTCATTTTCCAATTACACTGGGAGAAGAGATTCGATTGAAGGACGCTGACGTGTCAGTTGACAAACGCCGAATCCCCTCTCAGAGTTTCATTTTCCTTTAGGCGTTCTTGTGTGTCTCACTGATTCCACTTATTTTGGGGCTGCTCGACGCCTGGGCCATCGGCAGAAGTACCTTGCGGCTGCCCTGAAGGAGGACGCGTCAGCGTGGTGGATAACGCGCCTGAAGTACTCGACTTTCGTCAAATCAGTTTTGCTGCTGAAATCACGTTTGCTGCCTCCAGCAGAACTGTCGCCAAGCGCCAACTCGGATACTATGCTCACGATGTACTTGTATACGTATAAGGCGGAAAACTGAATCGTATACTATCACCTTGACTACATGAAGGCTTCACATCCATAACATATACTGGGTGAAATCTGTTATACAATACCAATGTGAAGCCTATTTTAGGTGCAGCATTACCTTAAAATGTATTTTTTATCTCTAGAAGCCGAAAAATTCCCAGTTCGATCCTTGATTAATTAAAATAAATTATGGGGTTTTACGTGCCAAAATCAAGATTTAATTACGAGGCACGCCGTAGTGGGGGACTCCGGAAATTTCGACCACCTGGGGTTCTGTAACGTGCACATGAATCTAAGTACACGGGTGTTTTCGCATTTTTCCTCCATCGGAATGCGGCCGCCGTGGCCGGGATTCGATCCCGGGACCTCGTGCTCAGCAGCCCAACACCATAGCCACTGAGCAACCACGGCGAGTTTCAATCCCTGATGAAAGTAATATTTATTTTAAGGAAGGAGCACAGGAGACATTTCAGGACACTTCAAAACACGCATGCACGCACGCACGCATACATACATACATACATACATACATACATACATACATACATACATACATACATACATACATACATACATACATACATACATACATACATACATACACACACACATACACTGTGCAAGTCTGTCTTTTCGTAAACAAATGCTGCTTTTTCCTAGGCGAAGCGCAATTCAGAACTGTTAATACAGTCATAAATGTTGCCTATCCTTATTACCTGTTTTCCGTCCTGCGGCGTAGACTTTTGAAGAAGAAAATGCGCGCCGAGCCTTCCCGCGAAGCAGAAAATGACCACTGAGCCAAGCCAAGGGTGACAGCTGTCATCACCACACACGCTCTGCCTGCGGCTCTTGGGAAGTATCGCTCAGGGGTGAGCAAACGGAAATCAACCGCAATGTGAAAAAAACAATTTATTTCTTTGACAAGTTGCTGTCATCCGACTTAAACCGTACCCGGTGGAACCGACGTGTTCCGTTCGATTCCTGACATATTGAAATCCCGCGGCAATCGAATTGCGTTTTGTCAGCTGCAACTGCGTTTTTTGTGGTAGGCGCAGCTCGACCAGCGCGAAAATTTTGGGTATTTTTGCAAAAGTTTAAAAGTTGAACGCAGGAAGTAAAAGGGCAGTCTAATTATAAGAATTAGTCATTGGTGAAAAAAAAATCATTAGCTTACTATTAGCGATTGCTTCTTCTTAGTTAAGATCTCTTTCCGCGGGTTCACTTGCTTTTCAAGAGCAGTGCTATACATAGTGCGTGTGTGCGTTTGTGTGTGTGTGTGTGCACTTGTGCGTTTGTGCGCATGCTCGCGCGCGCGCGCGCGTGTGTGTGTGTACTTGAAGCCACTCAACTTCGTGACAAAGGCGTCCGCAACAGGACTATGCCGGTTGTAAGCGCACAACACAGGGCAAAAAGAAAAGAAAAAAACCTGATGGGTCTCAGAGAGCTCGTCGCGAAGGGTGAAAGCATGACCTTCAGTTGGGAGCTTTGGTAGAGCAACAATGGAATATTAAGTGCGAGGAGCTGGCTGCTGTAATGGAAGCTGAACGCGCTCGTCAGAAAGAGCAGTTTCTAGCTTATAAAGAGCAGCTTCGAGCCGAGGAAGCTCGTTGGGCAGAAGAGGGTCACATCCTTGAAGCTCAGATAGCAGCCCTTGAAGCAGAGTACGCTGATAGAACTATCGATGTGAGGGATCATTTGGGCTTCGGCTTAGAACAGGATCTTTTTGAGATTTATGCGATACCTAAAACAAATCCCTTTACTGAGAATGAGCAGTGCATGAGAGACACATCTGTGGGCATGTCGAAGAACCCTCGCGCTTGTTCTAACCTTCTCCATAGTGATGGAGACACACTCGCTCTCCCTCGTATACATTTACCTAGAGAGTGCGTGCAGGCCAAAAGGAATTACCTGTTATCTCCCATGAAGAGAAAGTAAATATGCGGGTCAGCCAAGGGGTGAAGGGTATTAACGCGACAGCGTTAAGGGCCCCGTGTCGCAGAAAATCCGGCGTCGGCGTGGAAGTCGGCGTCCGTGGCGGAGAAAATCATCCCGAACCAGTACGACCGTGCAGGCCCTCCACGTAGCGCAAGTGTTAGTGAACAAAAATTGAATTTCTCATAGTGAAATCTGTCAGAAAAATGACAAAGTACAACTTGACCACAATCTACATGAGATGGTGGCGTCGGACTGTTATTTGAATGAACGAAAAAAAAAAACAATTCTGTTACGAGGAAACTCAAACACAAACCCCTTTTCGAACATTTCTACCATACCAACAGCGGCGCGCTCGGGTAGGCTACTTGCGAAAATCTAATTCAGATGGCGCACGCATCCTCGGCAAGTTATAATAGGGAGCCTACACGCAACGCAGCGTTGCATGTAGGCTCCCTACGGCCGGTAAAATTGGGACTTGTCCTGCCTAATGCAATTTGGATACGCGCGTGCGTCGGGCAATTACAAACAATTAATAAAAAAAGGTCCTAAGGCCTTCACATTTTCATATAAGACGACTTATATTGCCCATGAAGAAACGTTTTCCCAGCAATGCATTCCTGTTTAAAAGTGAAGCCGACTTTAAAGGGATTGGTGTAAACTTGGTCTTTGTAAGCTGGCTCTCCCACGTGCGGAGTTGCAGTGAAGCCTACTCGAAGAAAACTGCGATGCGAACGGGGACCGATAACGCTATCGCGTTGCACTCTTAAAGGCGAGGCTTAGGGCCCGGATTCAGATATGGTCCTAACCTTAGACCGTTTCCCTACCTTACGCAAGGAGTCCTTCATGCTACCTAAACTTTAGGCACCCTCAGAAGGCCATCTCGAATTCTAAAAGCTTCCTTTCACTTTCCCTGCGGAAGGAGCACCTCACCAAAGGAAGTGGAACGTTACAGGCTTGTGGTTTTGAGATTACTTGCGAAAAATGCAAAATATTTGTAATGAATTGCCAAAGTAAACTTCTGGCGCTGTTAGAATTGCATTTCTACTTCTATACCAGGGCAGAAATTCCATTTCTGTCGTTAATGACGTAAAAATAGCTCAAAAATGATGCACATAGCGGGAAAGCAAGCTAAGTCTAGCAACTTTGGCAGCATCTGACACTTTTTTTTTTTTTGGCTGGCGGTATGTCTCGTGCGTGTGTGCGTGTATTTGCCGTGCCGGGCAAAGCTTATTTCACGGAGGAAGCAAAATTTGCTGTGGTTTAACTCAGTTATGCCGGGGTGTACGTAGCGAGAGCTACGGTTAATCTTATTGTTTAGCTTGGTTCTCTCTACGGTTACATCTTTATCGTTTAGCTTCGTACGTCTGAATGTTTAGGTTTGGTTGTTATGTCTCGTTAAGTTATGGTTACACTAAAGACTAGACCTTTTTAAAGTGTAACGTATTTATTGTGAAGGTCTTCATCTTGTTGTTTCTCAATTGCCACAAAGACGGCCCGATGATCGGTAAGACGGGAGGATAAGGGGTTGTCGTCCAGTGACTTGAACACGTTTCGGGTGCTATGCTCATCTGAATCCACTCGCCTGGCCGCTTCGTACTTACGACGCTTCTCGAGGCGTGCGGCTCGTTCTTCCTCCATCTCTTCTGCGTCGTCTACACCAGGGCTTTAATGGGTATATGAGTACAATCATGCACCCAGTAACCCCGGGGAATCCCCCAATGATTTAGAACCTAGTCATGACTGACCTCGCTTAACTGGCGTTTGGCAGCCGAATGTACTTGGGATACAGACGTAAGCATATTAGCTTTGTCTTAACTCAAATGCACCGGCATATAGAGGGTTGGGATATACACACAAGGTCACCTACAACCCTTTGCATGGCACCCGTTCTGAAAAAACGCGGTGCGATGAGGACCTTCAACAGAGCAGGTAGCGGCGCTCCTCTATTGTCAGTGTTACAATGCAGTTGCAGCTCTGCCGGTATGGCTGTAACAGCTCACTTGGAAAAACGATACCGGGCTAGAAACTCCACTTCGTTGTAGTGTTCCAGTGGATACTGCCTGTCAATCACATGCCGGACTGGAGTGAACGGCGGAGGCTTGTACAGTCCCGTAAAGAAGTTAATTTGCACGTCGAAGAAACCCTGCATAGCTTTCGAAGGTATCGTCTTCGGATAAATATCGCGAGGCCGTCATTCTCGCCGCTCGCTTTTCACAGAAAAACAGAATCACAAAAGAAATGGCCAAAGCGCAGTCTGCGGAAGCAAACTGGACGTCAATACACGGCGGCTGGCTACCGCGGTGTCGGCTGCGCACGGCACCTATCTAAGCCGAGCATACCGCGTGCAAAGTCCTGCGGAGAAGCATGCGTTCAGGTAGAGGAGCGCGGTTAGGAAGCATGAAGGTAGCATGCCGGCTCCCTAAGCGCGAGGAAGCACCAAGGAGGCCCTAACTTAGTGCCCCTTAGTAAGGAACGTTCCAGAATTGACGCGAGGTCGCCTTACAGCGTTTAAGACGTCCTTAGTAAGGAAAGGAGTGTTTCAGAATCCGGGCCTAAGTGTCCTCCAATTTTTTAAGAGCCTCGTCATATCGATGTGGAGAGTAGGTCAGTGTATGCTGCCTGCCAGAACACCAATAAGATTTTGTCTGTTAAGATGACCGAAGAGTCATCCATGCTTGGTAATAAAGTACCCTGCTTTCGAGCAAAGACCACTCGAGTATATTTCAAACTTAACGTCTTTTCAAAGAAAGCTGGTAGCATAACTTGCGTAACTATTTGACAAGGTTGAAAACATGTGTTTTCGCACTCATTAACAGTGACGAAATCCCGCCAGCTTGCATAAAACCAGAAATGAAACTGCAAATGCATAATTACTGCCTGGCCACTCGCCAGAGCGCCAAAGGACATCTTGCTGGGTGGCTCACTTGCTGGAAGAAAACATTGCTGATCAAGATTATAATATTTCACCTACCACGAAACTTTCTAGTGTTGTAAATCAGCTCGTGCTAGGAAAAAATATGCCAGGATTTTGCACTCTCATCTACCCCGAGTCCCTGAAGTGTACGGTGGTGCGCCAAGGTGGTCACCCAGACTAACATGGGATGCAATCACATGAGATGGTTTTCAATTAACCGGTTGCTATTCTCGGTGCCTTTACCTGGAAAGAAGTGTGCTATTGTATGTTCTCTGAGTAAACTTAGTCTTTATAGCCTTCCCACGCGCAGTGCTGCACTTTTCTTTCTAAAAATAAACTTATTGAAGGGGGACACATGTCATCATGATGTGCGCGGGCACACTGCGTGTCGACACTGGGAAGACGACGATGACGACGCAGAATGGTGGCGCGTGCACACCAAGAATAATGTGTTGAGGAAGAAGTTGGCAGAAGCTGCAGCACGAGGCTACTGAGAATCGGAACCAATCAGAAGCTTCCACGGGGAATGGAAGAAAAAAAAATCACCGCCCAAGCACTGCGTACCGATGGTTAACCAGCAAAGATGAAACGTGTGGCCCTACTGTTTATCGCTGGGTTAATCCCGACATTACATTAAATTGTTTCTCATTTATTCGTTACGTCTTTGTGTTTCTGGATGAGGTTACACATACATTCGGCTGCGACGGAAAAAACGACGTCACCGACGGTATGCCCGCAGTCCACCGTTGTTGCATTACCGCTTGCGATTCTTCAAAATTAAATTGCTTCAAAATAAAATCTGTCCATCATGTAAGACATTGAATGGCTCATACCCCCTTAAGCAATGACTCATACCCCCGTAAACGCAGCCTCCCCATCACGACGACAGAAGAGAAATGGTATTCTACGGTGGAATGATGAGCGGAGACGGAGACAGCTGTGGGACACGATGGCGACGAATGCGGGAGCAGTGGCACGAGCGTGCTTGCGCCGAGGGGCGCCAACTAGCCAGCTGTGGAAGAAGAGCACGACGCTCGAGCCATTGCTGATGATTATAGTTTCTGCGTAGCGGCGACAGACGGACCAATCGGGCAGCCATGTTCAGCTTCACTGTAAAAGAAGCGAAGAGCATTCGGGGAGAAGCCGGCGATCGTGAAAAACGCGGCGGGAGATGGAAGATGGCGTCCGGGGCACGGGGGTAGCAGCCACGCCAGCCTGTGGTCGCAGCAGGCTCCCACCTGGATGCAGGCGCCTCATCTGGTCCCTCGCGACACCTGCGGCTGGCGAACGCCGTAAAGGCGTGCAGCCCAGACCTGTAGGGCGTCTCCAATACCTCAGCCAAGCTCCGGCCGGTGAGCGTCGACAGGGCGTCCGGCCACTTCCGACATGCATAAGGATCGACGCTGTGCCGAGCTCCACCCACAGGATGTGCTCCAATCCGCGCTTCGCACGCTCATTGCCCTGACTGTACATCGTGCCCAGTTCATTGGTGAACGCTCTCCGTGTACCTTGAACACTTGCACGAACTTCAGCTCTTTTCCTTGTGTGCGTTTTCTGTTAGCTTGCCCTGTGTGCTTTACGTATAGCTTGTTTGTTTGTGCGCCGTTACAAAGGGTTTCGTCACCTGCCTCCTTTTGCGAGTGTGCGCATGTGTTCGTGGGCTTGCAGACGTGCATGCGGCCGTGTGTGTGTGTGTGTTGGTGGCCGAGTGGTAGAGCGTCCGCCTCAGCTGCAGGTGGTTTGAGTTCGATTCCCACCGCCGCCGGGCAACCACAGGTTCAAATGGGCCCAAGTGTACCCCGGCCTGGTCCCAACCACGGCGACTGCATTCCAATGGACGCGGAATGCAACAATTCTTGTGCACCATGCATTAAGTGCCTGTTACAGAACCCCACGTGGTGACAATTAATCCTGAGCCGTCCCCTACGGCGCGCTCTATAATGAAATCGTGGGTTTGGCACGTAAAAGCCTAGAATTTCTATAATTTGTTCAGTCATTCAGTAAACTCAGGCGATATTACACCGGCTTTGGAACGTCAGTTGCTCCGAAAATAAACTTAACCCGTCTCAGGTTAAATTCAGTTTACTCGTTAAAACGCAACGTTGCTCAACCTGTAGTGCTCTAGGTTGGGATGCCGACCGTATTTGTATCCGCTTGTTTTCGTGGAAGTAGTCGGCATAGGGTCAGTCACACGTTTAGATCAAAAACATGCCGGCAGCACACGGAAAGTGATGCCCTGGTATGAATACAAGGTAGTGGCGCCTGCATTACCTGCTAGGAAGCGTGATGATGCACTTTATCTAGACGCGCTGCGTAAAACGATAAAGCCGGTGAATTGGTTATCCGGCTTTATCGTTTTACGCAGCGCGTCTAGATAAAGTGCATAATCACCCTTCCTAGCAATTTATGCAGGCGCCACTACCTTGTATTCATACCAGGGCACCACTTTCTAGTAGATTCCGGAAGCAGACTAAAGCTTCAGCAACTACGGAAGTAGGGACGGTTTAATGTTGCAATGTCTTCCACTCGACCCTATGCAAACTATGAACTGTCTCCTCTTCACGGCCGGCCGATCCCGCTGATAACACGGGCGGAGGGCCGCTAGAGTTACTGATAATGCGCGTCAAGAAATGGTATTGGCGGTATAATCTTTACTTTCTCCCAGCCTAATAAAGAAATGCGAAAACTTCAGACGCAGCGCCTATGTCTACAGTGCACGCTAAGATAGCGTTGTAGCGAGAGCAGCCAGTAACACCGGCAGCATTTCTTCATTCAAAACTGTTGTCATCATTCACACGCGTTGAACATCGCTCTCGGCTACTTCGTCGTCGTTGTTCATCACACATGCATGACACCTTCGTATCCAGGTGCGACTGAGGACCGGAGGAAATAATTGGATTTTGGCCGATGAGCGTCAACGCAGGACAGTAAGGTAAGTGATATATATACATATGCGAGGACTCAAGTTCTCGGCTACTGAAAGCAAACTATAATAACCAGCGTTTTCTTGTTTTCGAACAAAAGACCCCACTTTATGTGTAGTTTATCTTCCGCCACATTGGCAGAACTACGTCGGCAGGCCATTGAAACGCCGAATCAAGCCCATGTTGCTCCGACTTACAGTGGCAGAAGTGCAGAAAGAATTGCGAACACTTGGGCCTGCTAGCTGATAGTTCGGCGGTTCGGCTTCTTTAGATTTGCTCGACGGTGACTTCGCTTGAGAATACCGTTGCGACGCAACACGCTAATGCGCCGAAGAATGCTTGTGCGAGGAAAGCGCATGCAGCTGAGCGATAACTCGTCTGCGGAGGCTCTAGGCATTACGAATTGTTGGTTTCATGGCACGTCACTGCCACAGAGCGAACGCTACGCTTGAGAATGCAACACACGTCGTCTTTGTTGCTGTAAAGACACTGCTTTCATTATTTTGTAGACACCTTTTCATACTCATGACTGACTTTATCAAACTCAATGCACTCTCTACTGCAAAATTCATATTGTCGGCTTAACGGCAGCCGCCATGCCCGAACAGTATTGATCAACCACCGAATTCACGCTGGAGCGTGTGATCACTTCGTTTACTTTTCTTGACCAGGCTGTTCTTGTCCTAATAGCAGATACGTGGGTGATGGTCACTGAATACTAAATCAGCGGCTTCACTGCGCAGTCCTACCAGAGTATTGGCCGTACCTGTTACTTTTTCCATCGAGCGAGCTGCCTTAAGTGTTTTTCACGTAATTGAACTATGGATTTCGCATCGGTTCTCGAATGTTCTGCCACACATAACCCTTCGCATTGTTACGGTCAAGCTCGCCATAGCGGATGTATCTGCAAGCTTTTTCATTAACATTCCCGCTTTTTCAAATGTACTGCCATGGCTGCTGGGGTACTGTTAAACTGTATTCACTACTTTTGTACCCAGTAACATAAGCTGTTTTTAGTGCACTTGAGATTGCACAGTCATATACTTTAGTCATCAGCAGCATGACTAGGGTTGCAGTCATGCTTTCTGTTGTTTAACTAGCGATTAAGTATAGCTCGACCACCTTTTAGCAAAGCATCATGTGGATGCATCATCAATATTTTGGTGCCTGAGGACTAAGCGACACTTCGGAAAGGTCTCAAAATTTCTTGAAACCTGTATAAAACTGCGCAGTGTAGTAGGAATAGCTATACAACAAAGGCGCGCTGGTACAATTTATATATTCGGGTTTGTTTTCTGTCGATTTGTTGTGCGATAGACACTTTTCAAAAACAATGTGCCAGGTAAACTGGGTGGAAGTGCTTCGACCGCCGTGTTCATGAACAGCATCGGCTCCAGTACGTCAAAATTATGTGGTGGGTGATAGGCTACAGTGGTCCTTTTTGTATGAAGGGCCAGCGAGAACGTTTATTTTGATTATCCTCGCTGTTAGAAAAAGCAATCACATTACAGGTAATGGGCGTAGCTCGTATAAGTAGTTCTGTAATGCGCATAAGGCACAGGTGAAAGTATCTTTTTTTCAGGGGAAGTTAACGATTGCTTAACGTACCTGCACTTTCGCCGTCGGCCAAAAGGCTCATAGAAAATGCTGCTCCAACCCCCTTCAGCGTCGTGCCTTTGGATCGACCGCACCGCCTAAACTTTGGCTACACCACCTGATACTACACCTGATAGCCAGAGCAGTTGGATGAATAGAAGACACAAACGAGGCCCTCGAATGACATGTCGATGCATTTGACGCAACGCTAAATGCACTGTGCCTCGACGCACTGTGCCTCGCATAGCTACCTAAACAAGACACGATCAGTTCACAATAAAAATACCACATGTGTCTTTTTAAATGCTGTACTCGTTGTTTTGAAGAAGCTATTCCACGTCAATTCAACCCCGTTTACAAAAGATCATTGCTTAGCTTAGTTGGCCAAAACATTCTGCAGAAAAAAAAGCGAGAGCGTGGCTAAACTGAAACCAAGTCATAGACGTTTTACGTTCTTTTGGTCTTATAAATTACGCACGCGAAAAACATAATTTGTCTGTTCTGGTTCGCTTTTTCTGCGCTTTGGTCCGACTGTTCTTGCAGAAACAGTCACTGCCGTGTTTTTGTGTGGTACGTGAGGTGTCGTTCTGATAAAGAAGGAATAATGCTTACGCTGGCAAATGCAATATGAATGCCCTAGTCGGACGATATTGTGCTCCGCAAGAAGCCTTCATTCGGCAGGGCGCAAAAAAAGAAGAGAACTATTCAAGATGTTCATTGAGAAGGGGCACGAAAGTTCGTGCTCAGCTCTGCAGCATTACGGTATTCCGAAGCAAAAACTTAGCACATCGTCTCAAACGATTGGAGCGGCAACAAAGAGGCGTTGGGGTTCTTCAGTCAGCACTTGACTTGAATTCAAAATTAAAATTGAATATGAATTCAAAATTCTGGGTGCAAATGCGGTGCTCTTGGCGTTGCTCTTGCTGAAACAGCCCTGAGAAATTCTTCTCGAGTGCATTGCAAGCTCGACTTCTTTGAAAGAGGAGAGCATACGTGAATCCCATTACTTTTGCGAAGCAGAATGGTTTTCCCCGACCTCTGCGTTCACCCCAGTTTTCAATGTGGTGTAAAAGGGAGAAAAGCATCAGTAGAAAAACAAACATGTCACTGCATCAATATTTCATCGCTGGTTGTTCAGTCAGAGGCGAAGGCATATAAGCATTCATTTATGATCTACTTCAAAACGTTCTCTTTAAACTGTATTTCTGACCAGATGGATGGAATTAATGTTATGCACTACTCCTATGAATGATGGTGGTAATTGGTTCCGCAATACCCATTCTTTGACTTTCTACTATAGCTGTTCGCGGCCTTTCTGGTCTGTGGTTTTGTGTAATTAACCAAGTGGGCTTCCATATTAATGTAATTTATTTTCGTTCTGGGTATCCTGTTTCCCCATCCACTCACACCAACTCTTAGCCGCAAAGGTTTTCGAAATGCATATCCTGTAACATTCTGACATCAGACATCCAGACTTTACCTTTGACCTTTGCATCCGCTTATTCTCCTCCCCAGGAGCAAAGGTGGATGGGGAGGTGTAGATAGTGTAGAATGGTGTAGATTTAGATACATAGACGCTGCCAAAAGTTCACGGCAAACCACATGCTTTAAGCTCATGTGCGTGTTGTTGCCAATTTTTTACGTTCTTTATTGCGATCTTTTGCATTCTAGTTTGCGATAGTGGCAAGGCCGCAGACGTTCGTAATGAATATAATGTGGACGTGTTGTCTTAATACGCCATGCATTTGGCAGATAGCCTGTAGGTTTGCCTTTTCTGTAAGTCGATTACGTGCGCGTGTTGATAGTGCCTCAATCTATCGCTCGTCATTTTTTTCTTCTTCTTTCTCCGCGTATAGGCTTTTCCCGGTGTAGGGTAGCAAACCGAACGCGCGTCTGATCGACTTCCCTGCCTTTCCTTCTTTATCTATCTCCTAATCCTCCTCTGTAATGCCTCGTTCACATTGGGCGTATGGACGGAAAAAATTTATTGATAAAAGCACCTGCGAGGTTGCCGGCTCGGGCTCAGGCCACCCGAGCATTATGTGCGGTGAGGCATAGCCTCTCCACCACTGCCCGGCTCCGCTGGATTGCCCATAGTTTGTCGGGTAGATCTGAACTAGTGAGAGCGCTTAGACATCGCTCCTCGAGAAGGTCCGGTTCTATGTTGTCCTGTCTGTATATTGGTCTGATCTCTGGAACGTTCGGAGCCTAGAGCAGCGCGGAATTTTTCGCGGCCGAATAGGCGCGTCGTTCACTTTGATCCCTCTCCGAACTGCCGGAGCTGCTGCCAGCTCTTGAAATGCCGCGAAAACGAGGGGATAGCGCGATATTTTACAACTAGCGCCACCTGTTAAGTGTATAAACTAATACACAAGTATTACCTGTCCACTGTCCTTGCAATTTTATCCGCATTCCCCGAGTTTGCACGCTTTCATTTCTCGCCTCAGTTCGTGCCTCACGAAATTATACTAGTGTTCCGCATGGCGCTTATCGTACAGAACAGGGTAATTTCTCACAGCATTCGATAACAACTACGCTGTCGCGGCAGTTGACACGGCCTTTTGAAATGAATGTAAGATGCCGAGCTGGGGGCATTTGGGAAGTTCCCCTATATATAGCTCACCTGCTGGCACGCATTCTGATCGGTCCGTGCGAGGGCTTCCAGAGGGAGAAATCGGTCTGAAACCGATCGATGTGGAGAAGGTCTCTTTGGCGAAATTCGCCACCACCGAAAAGGGTTTCGCACTCATCGAGACGCCGAATGTCTCAGTGTGAACGGCCTCAACTCATGGTGTTACGTTCGAGGCTGTTCGCACGAGGTGGTACTGAGTTCACCCAGGGCGCCGCATCGACAAAATGATGCTGGTGGGGAGAGCAAGAGGGCCGATGTTTTCACGATGAGGCGAAGAGGGCATCCAAATCGCGTTTGTATTTATTAACAGGCTGATAGTGTGAATAAGCTGTGTCAAAAAGCTTACTTGTGACACTACACAAGTAACTCAGTACAGCTACTGTTAAAAAATGGTATAATGCGCACGTAAAAAGTACTGCAAGATTTATGAGTGGTACTGTTTTAGCCGTGCTTCCATACAGTAGCAAAATATAACCATTCAATATTGGTGGCTGAAGCATTTCTCTTAAAACTTGACCATGGGATCAGGATACCTGAGCAAGAATTAATTGGGATATTTTCCACACCTCAGCTTTTCATTGTGTTTATGACACGTTTCTTATTAATTTTGTTATCTCCAACAGCAGGCTGACCTCATCAGTCACAAGACCATTGCACCGTGCTCTCATGGCGGGTAAAAAATTAACAAAAAGAACGAATTCATGTTCACCTTTTCACCTTTTTTGTATTTTTTTCCTACCTATAAAAGAATATTCTAGCTGGAGTACCCGCGTACTACCAGTGTTTTACTGCTAATTATGAGGCAAGCTTCTTAAAGTTAAACTTATAAACTTCCTTTTACCTCCCTTTACAAGCCGCTTTAAGTCTTCTTGTGTGTCTTATGCAGCTTATGTTTTCCGAAAGGCAATTTTGTGAACATACTCGTCGTTTTCTCCCATATTTTATATGGTATGGAATATTTTCATATTTATTCATTACTTATTACCTTAATCAATACTCCCTGCTAACTTTTGATGACCCGTACACACGGAGTAAGATAAACAGGAGCGCCGACTCCGCCGCCACGCAACGCATTCGCTCTGGACAAACCGTGCAACGCATATTATACATCGCGTAGCGCCATCTGTCGAGGCGCGTGGAAAACACTCAACAGCTTGCATCCATGTGCGCATGCGCTGAGTGGCGGAGACCGGCGGCGATGGCGGCGCAGAACGGGCAGAGCGGCACCCGCAGAGCGTGTCGTCTGCTACAAACGTGAACCCTCGGCCGTCTCAATCTGACAGCAAGTAAACACAAAAAATATATGCGCACAAATAATAAAAGCGCAAATGAACACGCGGTAGCGCTTTTATGCACGCATACGAAACATTTTTAGATGTCTTTAGAGGAAACAGACGATAAATGATGCTGTACAAAAAGACACAAAAGAAGCACTTGTTTTTCACTCCTCTACGTCTGCGCGGAAGCGAAGGTGCGAAATTTTCGTCTTCCTCGCTTTGTTTACCATGTCTGCAGTGTGTTTATTCATGCCTGACGGAACAAGGTATCTTGATACTTGTGCGTGCAGAGACTGAGCAACAGGACAGTGTTTTGTTCCCGGATGTAAATCTGGTTATGGCAAAGGACGCGAGAAGTTTTGGCTCGTCGCTTGGCCATCTGATCTTCAACTACTGCACCAGTGCCGTCAAAAAATTCCTGAAATAAGCGAGCGCTTGAAGTAATGGACAAAGTATGTGCGCAACACTTCGAGAAGCGGGTTATTTTTTATAGTTACTTCAGAAAAGACAAAGGCGTTGTTCTACTAGATGTAAAGAAAGTGCCTCGACTTCGAAGCGGAGCCGTTCCTTCAATTTGTTTAGGGATGCCTGGCGTAGCTCAATGATGCTGAATGCCAGGAGGAACCAGAATACGCCAATGCGGAAGGACTAGAGGAGCTGAATTTAAATTTGTCTACAACTACACACAGTTCAGGCGCCTTTCCTTGTCCAGAGACATGCCGTAATTTAGAGAGAGAGAGAAAGGGAAAGAAAGACAAGGAGGTTAGCCAGTGTAAATACCGGCTGGCTACCCTGTAAATTCTCAGTCTTGCCTTCGAGATGATTCCCCCAGTTATGCAGACACATAATCAGAGCTTCTCTTGTGAAATAATAAGCAGGAAACACCGGCAGGAATTCCCAATTATTATGTTTAATGAGAATGTGGCGATTCTGCTCGCAAGAGAACCGGGCGACACGAAAAGCACCGCGAGAAACAAAGAAGCAAGCGAAGCATCTTAGCACTTGATGCGTGCTCAGATAAAAAAGACTCATAAACGTCAACTTTTCCATAAAAACTTCTTTTCGTTGTCGTCTGTCATTGCTTCAGACCACCCGAACTGCCGTTATATCGCCTTACCATTTGCTATAGCTTTTCTTTCCGTCTTAGTTTCCGTAATTTCTTTATTTTCTGTTCCTGTGCCTTGTAAAGTTCCATGTAGGCCACCTGACAAATGCCCTGCATTTGGCCTGTATAAAATAAATTAAATAAAATGATACATCACTTTTTTCTCCTGCTAACGTCAATCCGTGAACCGCAAGAGCTATGCGCGCTACAGGCGTCAGGGCGTGCGCGGAGCAGCTGACAAGCAGGTGTCGCGAGAGAGTCCCCGCGCCTTTGCTCCTTCGGTTTGTTGGGCCCACCTCTCCACTGCAGAGTTTTTCATCATTCATAGCGCCGTCTGGCGAACACGCCGTGAAGCAGGAGCCGGCGTTTCAGAATGTGTCCCTTCCAGACGAGCAGAGTCAGCGCTCCTGTCTTATCTTACTCCGTTCCCGTACAGTAGTGGGCACATGATTGAGAACATATTCTATGCCACTGTGCTAAAAGAAAATTACAAGGAACAGCAATGTCAACAAGAATAAAGAAATGGAATAATTACGCATAAGTACATCTCAATAAAGAAATAACAAGGAATTGGCTGATTTCCGTGAAGAAAGACTTATGAAACAATGCGGTCACATTCATACGGATACTCCACCTGAAACAAAATTTTGTCGACCATACGCACGTCCAATTTGTTACCCTACGCGGGGGGCAGGGTTTTAAGAGATGAAAAGAAAGAAAAAGACGGAGGAATGAAGGCACTATTAGTGCTAACACGTGTGGTGTTCTGTCACTTCACGCCTACAATCGGTCAATGAGGCCACTCGAATTCTTGAACTGTAGTAATGCCCGTGTAGCTTTCTAAGCCTGCGTCGCGTGGGGCCATAGTCGAACAAACTTTATTTCTGAAAATGGTTGGCTGTCTAATCGGTTTAACACACTCCGAAGCACGTCGCGTTCGAAGTGAAATAGATTGCAAAAACACAAAACGTGCTCGATCGTCTCTTCCCAGTTGCATAAGTCAGATGGGTGTGTCGGATATTCTAATAAGGAATGAGTAGGTTTTTGTAACAGTCACCCCTAACCAGAGGCGGCGCAGTAAAGTTGCATCACTGCGGGAGAAGTGCGATGGAATTTGTAGTTTCAATGTAGCATCGAGCCTGTGGACACAACAGTTCGAGAAAATCGGGAGGTGCCACGAAGTTTCAGTCCTTGTTTGAGCAAGTAAGCGAAGGTCCCTCGCGACGTCTGTCTTTGATAAGGGTACAGAAACTGGCAGTGTTTTTTCATTGGCTGACCGGGCGGCATCATCAGCAAGGTCATTACCGACGATGCCACAGTGCCACGGAAGCCATTGAAAGATGATGTCATGTCCGTTTATGAAGGCTTGATGGAGAACCTCTCTAGTCTCAAACACCAATTGTTCATGGATATTGCGTCGTAAGGCTGACTGCAGACTCTGAAGGGCTGCCTTGGCGTCAGAAAAAATTACCGACTTTCGAGGTTTTGCTAGTGCGATGTTATTAACAGCGGCATGGTGTAGGGCGGCAAGTTCTCTTGGTGTGAAGGCAGTTATGTGTGGCACTCTGGACTTCATTGTGACTTGTAAGGTCGGGATCATAGCAGCGCCTGTGGAGCTGATGGCTGAGACCGATCTATCGATGTATATGTGCGTTCTTTGCTCATATGCCTCGTTCGCTAATGACACTGTCAATTGTCGTAAAGCCACTGTGGAATGACGGGTATTCTTCGTAATTCCCGGAATCATGAGGTGTACTTGTGGCTTTCGTAGGCACCAAAGGGGTAACAGTGGTCTTGCTGGTGGTGCAAAGCTCGACGGAGGGCAGCCTTGATGTGTCCCAACACGTTTTGAAAATATGGCTTGAGGCCTTTGCGATAGCAAAGCAGAAATATAGTGATTGGGGACGTGACAGAGATGTCGAATGTGTACTCTAAGGCTGTCAACTGGGATTAATGTTGGAGTAAAGTAGTATCTAGCGATCGTGATAGTTACTTGAGTCGAGGCGCATTGTCCTATTCCGAGACACGTCTTTCGAGGGTGTTTTTTTTTTATGAGTTCGCCAAAATTCGCAAGCTCTATTGTAAAAAGCCCAGAAACAGTGTTCTGTACAGCTGCAGTATGGACTGTAAGGACGCGCTCCAGGTTTTCCCGCACAGGAACTTCAATAAATGTACAATCAGTATTAGTCTTCACTTCAGGTAAATGCAGCGTGCCCCAAGAAAGGCTACTGTCAATAATCACACCTAAGAAGTTACGAGATTTCTAGTATGCGATAGCCTGACCATTCAGAGAAACAGGTTACAGTGACATGGGCTTGCGCGAAAACGCATTTAAGGCGCATGTTTTGATGGACATACTAAGGCCATATTTACGGCGATACGAAAAAAGGCTGGCTGCCCGGTGAATCCTTGTGCGCGTTTGAAGACGAATCACGGCAGAAGACCAGACATATATGGTCAGCGTACATAGATGGTTGAATTGTCTTGAGTAAAATTTTAACAAAGCCAACAATAGTTAGGGAAAATAGATTATATGACTCAATATCCCGCCCTGTGGGACGCCACCGTATGTATAATAGTTAGCAGTTATCTTCGGTCAGCACAAAGAAGGTCCTTATCGTCAAATAGTAGCTGATCCACTGAAAAATTTGGCCACCGGTTCCAACAGCTTCCAATTACTGGAGGATCTTTCATGTGTGAAATTATCGTACGCCCCTTTCACACCAAGAAAGAGCGCCTCTGATATGCACATACGGCATTTTTGAAGCTGGATGAATGTTAAGAAGTCAATAACATTGTCTATTGATGACCCGCCTCGCCGAAAACCTTTCATGACGTTAGGGTACACATTGTGGCGTTCATGATACCGTTCTAGGCATGGAAGGATATTCTTTTCCATTACTTTGCCAATATGCAACTTGCCAAGGCAATTGGGCTATATGATTCCGGGTCTAATGGTGACTTTCCTGGTTTTGATAGTAGTACAAGCCGTCTTATCTCCCATTGCTGAGGAACAATGCCGTCATGCCATGAGCAATTCAACAGCTCTTGCCTGGCCTCTCGTCCGAGATGGGCAAGAGCTGCATAGGTGATGCCGTCGGGCCCTGGTGTAGATTAACGTCGAGAAGCAGCCAAAAAGGGGTCAAGTTCTTTCATAGTAGATGGCATTTCCATTTCTGGGACGCGAGACATCAAGACGACACTCACATCTTCGGCATTTGAGATGACACACACGCCCGCTATCCACCCACAAAAATTATTCGCCACCTATAGTCGCGTCGGGCAGTGATGTAAGGGCAAAGCTACGAAAGCATGTCGCGTTTGCGGAGACGAGCGCAGGCCACGAACTGTCCTCCAGATGTATGACAGTGCTTTACGAGGATCCAGTGATTCACAAAAGGGCTTCCAATGTTGTTCCTGCAATTTGTCCAAATGGCGATATATTTTATCTGTGTTTCCCGTGCCATTCTCAGGTCACAAACAGCATTCGAGCGCCTTTATCTCCTTTCAGCTCGTCGTTGAAGTGCAAATAGCCTCTCCAGTTCTATGCCGAATTGGGAACGGTTCTGTGTGAACATTAGGGGCTCCTCTCATTGCCTCTTGGATGGTCGACTTCAAAGAAGATATCCATAACGAAAGTAAGTGACATAACAAGCATGACATGAAACAAAAAAGTAAAAAAAAACGAGTGCGAGATATTGAGGAGGCAGTTCAGTCAGGCATTTCTGCAAATTTTATACTGAAAGCTACAGATTTGCATGTACAAAACTGCAAAAAAATTTCAAAATAGTACGCGCTATATATACACGCGGAAGGACTTATATGCACTACTTCACTGTAGATAAGGGATAGGCATTTACATCCGTGCTTGCCCCTCTTCTTTTTGTCTTCGCTCCATGACCAAGCAAGCCGCTAATAACTGAAAAGTTATCACCGCTTTCGTAAGCCTGCGATCCTCATCATTGCCGATGCATTGAGCGAAACGTTATGCAGTGTACTCACATTTAACGACATTCGCTCCTAAGTTTGGTCGTAAATCATTCGAAGCCTCCCTTGTCTGGGATGTTCTATCGAAGGCTTTCCTGGTCCTTTCGAGAACAATAGCGGGGCATACTCTATTTTTATAGCCGACGTGCTCTTCGAGCTATTTAATCACTATATGTCTGCGCTCCTCCTTTTCTACATCGCGTCGTACACATTGTAGCTCAGCATATATTTACTGCTGCATCACTAGTGGTGAGCTTGTCTCGCCGAAAGTACCGCAGTTAGAATGTACGGAGCCTTTCTCGAGGTATTTCACGAGGTTTCATCTACGCGACCGAGCAATGGAGGCCGTTAAAGCTCGATCTCCATGCAATACAGTCGCTATTTTATTGACAGGTAATTACGGCACTCAATTCCCAAGAGCGAAAGCATCAAGGCGAGAGATAAAGTAAATAACACGCAGATTCGTGCTCGTCGTCGCAAATGTCCCATTCGGCACGATATCGGCAGCTGCACGTTCACTGTGTAGCATCCGCTTCCATGGCACGCGCTGGTGCCCGTAACAGCCCCGGCGAACGACTAATTTGGGACCCTCCCAGGTGCTCTGAGGTATCCCCCAGCCCGCACGGCCCAAACTGTGCGGGCGTGCATCGAGGCTTCCTCGGTAGCGGCGTATAGGTTCCCCGCAGTCACAGCGACCTGCGTGGAACGCATAACCCCTATCCGGCCGTGCCCTGGAAGCGACCGGCCGGCGGCGTTGTAAAGCGCATCCGCGGCCGAGTCGTTCGATACGGCGCGGATCGTTAAAATGGCATTAATTTCCTATTAGTCGAGAAGCGTGGCCGACGCGCACACGAAAACGCTTCGCCCGTGGGCGAAGCGTCGCTATCGGGACGCCCTCCCTGATGGCTTCGGCAGGGAGGTAACCGAATACCCGAAATAGCGCTCCTCTACCATTCCCCGCAGCCTTTACATTTTTTTTTCGCGGCGGTAGGCGTCTGGCAGCGGGTTTAAGGAAGCGAATTGAAAGGACGAACAGTGAGCGTTATAGGTTGACGGCACGCGTTGTATGGGGTACCATATCGAAGCTGCCCGCAAAGCTCTTCACGGGAGCCTTTGTTGTACGCAATCGGCATGTCGTTTTCCTGGCAAAGCTGTTCGCGTACGAAGTGATCGTCCTGCGTTTGCATTCGGCTCCGCTTAAACACGTGTATCCGAAAATTGTGCGCAATATCGCTCGCGAGAACTTTGCTGCGTTTGCGCAGAACACCTGATGCCGGCAGGGGTTAACAGAAAGCAGCCCACGCTTCGCTGAAAAATTGAATTCTTGGGTTTTACGTGCCAATACCACGATCTTGTTATGATGTACGCCATAGTGGGGGACTCCGGAATAATTTTGACCCCCTGGGGCTCCTCAACGATAAGGTACAAGGGCGTTTTAGGGGCGAAGCACCTTAGGACCGAGCCTTCTCCCTCGTCGTCCGTTGTCCGTCCGGAGCTCTGGTTTGCATGGAGACCACTAGGGGCGCTGTGGTGCACAAGGGCTATATAAGCGCTGTATATACTTTACACATGTACAGTATATATATATATATATATATATATATATATATATATATATATGGTATATGTACGCGAAGCTCCGGCTTCCGGCGTTTCGCCGCCGCTTCCCGCGCTCTCGCCGCCTCTGGGTCCGCTTGCCGGCGTCGCCGTGCCGCTGCACTGATCACAAGGCAGTCTTAATGAAGGTAAAATGAAGTCCGCACCTGAATACCATATACGACCAATAAAACAACATCTATATACTGTACACATGTGTTGTCACTCACTTGCATGTTCGAGTGGGAAATGTACGGGTTACCCGAATGATCCCCCGGTGCTTCGCCCACTCATCATCATTCACTTCGTGGATATGTGGTGTTTATTTTATTGCGATATATTATATGGACACTCCAAGCGTATTTCTGCCAGTTGCCGTCGCCGTGAGGTTCCGTAT